>NW_015171702.1:0-10506 GCF_001447785.1 Gekko japonicus
ACTGCAGCTTGGCAACAGCCAGGAGCACCACCGTCGCCTTGAAATGCATTGAAGGCGCCCCAGCTGCCTCTGGGCCCACACCACCACCTAGGCTGCACTACCACCGCAGCAAGGAATCCTGCAGCCAGGAACAGACTGCTGCCGCCGAAATGTGCCGCCGATGCACAAACGGGCCACAACGCAGGTGCAACGCAGTCCGGACCAGAGAAAACCCCCTGCAGCTGCCTGATACAGCGTGGCACCAAAATCAAGCTGCTGGAGCGCCCCTCGATGCAGTTGTGACCAGTGTTCCCTCTAAGCTGAGTTAGTGTGAGCTAGCTCACAGTTTTTTAGCCTCCAGCTCACACATTTTTGTCTTAGCTCAGGAAGGATGGCTCCAAAGCAAACTGATTTATGCAGTAGCCAAATCCTTGCTCACAACATTAATGCCAGTAGCTCACATAGTAGACTTTTTGCTCACAAGACTCCACAGCTTAGAGGGAACATTGGTTGTGACTGGCAACAGAGAGCCGTCCAGAAGCTGCAGCCAGACAATCAGGACCGGTCCCTTGCCGTCACTGCGCTAAAAACCGCGCCAGCAGTCCCGCCGCTGTCAGAAGCCTCCCAGCCTTCAAAGAGCGACAGAAAAGGTCCCGTCCCTACAGCATCGTGCTCAGAGCTGTTACTCAGTCCGAGCACATCGAGGAACTGCTGAGGCAGAAGGCAGGAGATGAGCCTAAATAGGCTGACTCCACCCCCTGCCTGGCACTGCACTTTTTGCACTTCCTGCCTCTCGAGGAGGCGAATCAGCCCCCTCCTGCCAGCGCAGGCTCAGTGGGAGTTGGTGCTCGCATTTCCCCAATTCGTGCCCATCCCTAGTTACCAGGTCATTTGCAGTTTCCATCCTGGCAGTGAGAGGGATTTTATCTATCTTTTTGATTATTTCTACTAGATTCCCTTTCTCCAGAGAGTTCAGATTTACATGTTTCCTCTCCTATATAAACACCCTTTTGTCCTCACAAATAATGCGAGTGCATTACCAGGCCCCAAGGTCACCCAGCAAGTTTCATGGCAGAATGGGGATTTAAACATTGGCTCTCTTAGGTCCTAGCCTGGCACTCTAACTACTCCCCCACACTCAAGATACAAACTGGCCACAAATTAGATGTTACCACATACAAAGAACAGCCCAAGCTAATATAAACTGGGCAGAACAAATAGAGATACAGAGTGTAGAGCAACTCTTTTGGCCTACTCTATTTGTGCTTCAGTTCCACACATGTTTTATCCTGGGAAGTTCAGGACATTATGCTGCTTTTTCATCCTTATGGTTACAGCTTGCCTAAATTCACCTGCTTTTCTTTAGACTATTCCTGGTCACCCCCATCTAGAAACTGCAGTGCATAGTGTTTAGCTCCAAGTAAAATATGGTTACGATCCTTGAAGACTCTGCGGAAATCTTCCACATGTGCAAGAGAGCTTAATGGAATGATGTGTCTTTTCCTTGTGTGAAGTTCCATGTGAATATTAGACAAGCACAGGCTTGTGGCCGCAATTTGACTTTCTACAATTATCTTAATTGTCTCGCCCATCTCCTTCCATCAAACATTGAATTCCATAAATAGGATTCAGCTGAAATTGCTAAGATCTAGATGAGAAAATGCTCTCAGTTTCATTTCATTTTACATTATGGCTTCATTTCTCCACTATTGGGTTGGTAGATTCACTTTTATTGTGTTACATTTTTATTCAGAATGGATATGGTATTTATACATACGATGTGCATCCTGTATACCTATAATATATAATGCTACTTAGTTCATGCACAAATAACATTGAAAAAATGCATACATAACATTTTATGGGGGAAAATCAATGCAAGGGAAACAGAAAATGGCATGAAAATAAAGAATTAAGGGTTTGATTGATGCAAGAGAGAAGAAAACGGTGGTTTTTGGACCGAAGCAGCAAGGATGAGAAATTCAAAATCATCTTCACTCTTGACTCGAACATTTATTTATTCATTTAGAGCATTTTTAGCTTCCATCTGTCTCCAAACCCCGGCTCAAGGCAGGCGAGGTTATCTCTTGAGAGGATTATTTTATAATGCTTCTGTTCCTTGGAAATAGTATTCTTTGATAGTAATAAAATTACAATGGGTTAGATCCTACCAGCTATTCTGCTTGATCTTGCCCCATTCTCCTCCTCACTGTAACCCCCCCATCCTATATACTTTTGGCCAAACTCCAAGTGGGCCCTGGAGATCTCCTGGAATTACAACTGATCTCCAGACAGCAGAGATCAGTCCCCCTAGAGAAAGGAGCTGCTTTATAGGGTGGCATTATACCCTGCCGAGATCCCTGCTGAAACGTATGCAGACGGAGAGTGATTTCAGCTAAGCATACCTTTATTTAGTTCAGGACAAAGACGAAGGGACCAGCTCGCAGGCCGGTTATATATGTTCAGAAAACCCGCCACCTAGTACACCTAAACACACCCCCTACTCCCGATAGGCTATTTACAGTAACCGGGCGACCATTGGTCTCCCGGCTGAGAAGCTGGCCCTTTGATTGGGCCGGCTAGGATCCTAAGGACCCATTGTCTTTGGACATGAAGCTATTGAAGAGTTGTGCCTGGCCAGCCCGGGCAAGTCCGGGCATGTCAGGCTGAATACATTACACCTGCCTTCCCCAAATCCAGTGGATTTGGCTCCACACCCAAATCATCAGGAATCCTCCAGCACAGAGTTGGCAACCTACATCTTGGAGGACAAACTGGACCCTTCCTCTGTGTTTTGCCAGCAGAAAATTTGGTGGATCCAACCTAGTACAGTTTTAACACCATTGCTTCCAGTTTACATTTTGATTCATTTCTTACTCCTTGCCCTACCATCATAGTAACTAAAGCAATATGCTGAGCTTGCTATGGGTGGCCTTGCCAAGGGACAGTGTTCCCCACCAAACAGGAATAAGGAGCAGGCAGGTTTGATATGCTTGTTCCTCCCCTCTAATAACACTTGCTGCCCATCCATGTAGGGTTGCCAACCTCTAGGTGGGGTCTGGAGTTCTCCTGGAATTACAATTGATTTTAGGGTTGCCAACTCTGGAGATTTTGGGGGTGAAGCCTGAGAAGGACAGGGTTTGGGGAGGGGAGGGGCCTCATTGGGGTATAATGCCATAGAGTCCAACCTCCAGAACAGCCATTTCCTCTAGGGAAACTGACCTTTGTTGCCTGGAGATCAGTTATAATACAAGGAGACCCCCAGTTTAGACAAGTTCTAGGCCCTTACTGGGGGTGTCTGGAAGACTGTGGGATTTTCCTTGTTAGAAAGGTTTGACAAAAAGAACCCTGAGCAATGCTCCCTCTAAGCTGGGGAGTCTTGTGAGCAAAAATCCTACTTTGGGAGTTACTGGCATTAAAGTTGTGAGCGAGCAATTTGGCTACTGCATAGATTAGTTTGCTCTGAAGCCATCCTTCCTGAACTAAGACAAAAATGTGTGAGCTGGAGGCTAAAAAATTGTGAGCTAGCTCACACTAACTCAGCTTAGAGGGAACACTGACCCTGAGGCATCTAAGTGATTTCTTAAGCTAGCCTCTCATGGCTTCTGTCTCAGGAGGATTGAATTCACTGGTTTGAACCCTTGTGTTTTCCAGTATGAGGATAGGCTGGTGTTACAGCTTGTCTTGGTATACAGGCAAGGAAAAGCTATGGGTAAATCAAGGCCATTTAGCCTTCACTTGGAGCCAGCATGGGATTGCCCATAATAACGCCATGCTCCTGGCAGCTCAGTAGATAGGATGTCCACGCAGAGGGGTAGGTCTTTAGTAAGGCTCAAGTTAATTTTTCTTGAGTGAGGCATCTTTATATGGAGTCTGGGGGCAATGGACCAGTTTCCTTAGAACTTTTCAGATTACACTAATAATTGCTTCAGAAAACCATCTTTCTTTTTGGGCCCATACTAAGGAGCCGTGCCTTATAATGCAATTACTTTTCAACAAGATGATCCCATGGTGAGATTATCCTCCGACAAGATTATTTCATGATGCTTCTGCTCCTGAGGAAGATTATCAAGAGAGGTGAAATTAATAATTAACTAAAGATGTGGCGGCTTGATAGAGGGATTGCAACAGAGATCAGAGAATTTTCACAGGGCACTATTTTAATTCTCCATCTATCTGAGCCTGTTCAACTTATTACTTACACATATATAGGGAAAGCTTCATCAAAATAGGTCTCTCAGTGGCAGAGGGCTGTCTTTTGATAAAACATAATTTCTGGGAATCAAAGGCTAAAGTAAGAGGCTTCTGTGTGATAGTGAGGGATAAAAATGATTTTTCCCAGTTCTTTATTCTTCTGGAATTTCTCTCTGTGCAGCATTCCACTATTCCTAATTTCCATTAAGGAGGGAGACTCCCGTGGAACTGAAGATACAGCATTTACTGCAGCTTTCAGTTCCTTCCATTCCTTTGTTCTTTCCTCCACTACATTAATACTGCACATCTTGTGATGAAACACTACAAAAAAAAGAAGAAGCAAGCCTGATGGTGTCACACATAAGATCACATTAAGATTCATTTTATGCATTGTTTCAAGCATCTGCCCAAGTGCCCCTGTGCCTTAATAAAGAGGTTTGACAGATACAGTCACAAATTGTACATGGACAGTAGTCTGTACAAAACTGAAAAATAAAAAAAAACCCTGAACACACATAGTACTCCATGCAAAATTTCATATCTCCTTGTACATGAGGCAGTGGTGCTCTATATTCTTGGTGTTTGGGGGGCAACAGCAGGAGGGCTTTTGAAGTTCTGGCCCCTCTGGTGGATCTTCTGATGGCACCTGGGCTTTGGCCACTGTGTGACACAAAATGTTGGGGTGCGGTCAACACAGTTGTCTTGCTGGGGCTTCACTGCTGTTCCCTCTCGCATTTAAATTTGCTGATCAGATGGCCAAATCTGCCTCCCGCACCGAATTGGGCTCAGTTGCGCGATCCTCCTGGTTCCCTAGCGAGTTTTCTGACACCGGGAAAATCAAGTACTTTTCTGGTATTTGCGCTTTGAATCCACAATTTCACCCATCTGGACGGCCAGCTCCTTGCAATGATCACTGTTAGGGCCATCTGACCATTGTTTGCGTAATAAGACGGCATGGAAAGTTGCTGGGGGGGGAGGCGGGTGGGCGGGGAAGGAAATGCAGAGCAGGCTTGCAGGTGAGCTGGCAGTGGAACCTGCCCAAGGAGTCCCCAAAGCTGCAGCGTTAGGAGGCAGGGGGGATATCATCAAGTTCCGTGGGATACCACGGAGGAAAATGACCCCACTCCCAGTGTACTGAGGACAGAAATCTGCATTTGTTGCTTTCCTGGTTTGTAACATGATCATTCATTGCTCATTAACTGTCTTGTGTGGCCCTTCCTTCCCCGCCCGCTCACCCCCTCCCCCCCAGCAACTTTCCACGCCACCTCCTGCTGGGACCAGCCCTGGCCCAACGCTGCTGGCAAGCTAGGCTCACTCCCAGTGCCAGGGGCTCCCTCCCTCCCTCATTTGCCATTGAACTTCACTGCTGCTTGGATACAGTGGGACTTGTATTCACTAGATGGCTCTCTTTTCTTTTTCAAAGGTACTTAAAATAACCAAAGCAACACAAGAGAATAGTGGGGAAGGAAGGGGCGGGTGGGCGACAGAGAGAGATGCAGGGGCTGGCTGCGCAATGCTGGTTTGGTAGAGGGACTGTTGTGCTCTGGACAACCACCACCACTGCCTTCCCAGGCGAAGCCTCCCTGAGAGCGCCTCTTCCAAACTGTTCCCCAAGCAGAGCATCTAACATTTATTGTTTATTATTTGTTTGCTGTTCGGGGGGGCTGTAAAGACAAGAAAGTATGGCGAGTTCAGGTGGGGGCAGTGATTCATCCATTTGCATATGCATATGCACAAAGCAATTTTTTTTTAAAAAAACTCGCACCGATATCTAGACAGTTCGTCGCGCAATGCTTGCAGTTTGGGGGTGGATATGTGGTCATCCCGAAAAAAAAAATTCCCCACCAGATCTATATCGGGAACATATTTCAATTAGCTTGCCATGTGACCACAGCCTTGGACTGGATGAGCCATTGGCCTGATCCAACATGGCTTCTCTAATGTTTTTATGTTCTTACCTGTCTCCATAATGACCAACACATTTTTCAGAAGTCCGGGCTCACTTTGCCAGATACAGATATTTGTCAGATACAAATAAAGAAGTACCCTGGGATATTTTTTCAGTCTCTAAGGGAGTGCTGAACTTATATTTTGTTCCATATACTTGATAGGTATTCCAAACTACATAGAAATGCCACCCTCTCTGTGAGTGCCTTCATTTTGCTGCTTTGGTGGCACAAGCCACACAGTTTACTATTAGATATAACAGTGATAATTATATAAATAGATCTTTTATTTATTTGTAACACTTGAACCTTGCCTTTCTCCCCAGTGGGGATCCAAATCAGTTTACATTTTTCTCTTCTCAACAGCCCCTTGTTGGTCTGAGAGTGTGTGATGGGCCCATGGCAGATTGGGGATTCTGGTCAGTTTATGGAGGCAAAGTTGTAGGAAGAAAAGTTAGGACTGTCCAGAGCCTCAAATCTGTCTGCTGAATCACACGAAAGATGATCGTTCAGCTTTACAAATCCTCACATAAAGAAATGCTAAACTTAAAAATGCAAAGAGCTTGCAGTGTCAAGGGGATAATCCTGCTCTCTCAGATTGACACTGCAGTTTTATCTGACAAAGAAACAGTAACCCTGCGATTGGTCAGCTTATGGAAATCTTAGAACTTCCAGCCTTCATTTCTACCTACATTCATAATTGCATTAAAAAAAAAGATTTAAAATGTCACCAATCATCTACATTTTCCTTGATTACCAAAGGGCTTTGCTCAGAATTATCAAAATAAAAATGTATCCCCTTCTTTTATTTGAAGATGAGCTTATGACTTTGCATTAATTTCTTTTCTTCTATTCTGCAGATAATTAAGAGGAGATATTGGGAAGTATTTAACTTGACTTTAGCCCATTTCAAGTTTATTACCCATGTGGCTAACATATCACATAGCCCCTCCCCTGTTGGATAAATTGTAAAATCTACAATACTAATCTTCACTTCAAGGACTACTAGTCCCAATTCTCTTAGCAGTACATTTCCACACTGCCCTTTCTAATAACTTAGTTTCCCACTGAGTAAAAAGCTTTTAGTACTTTGAAAATGGAGCAGTGTTATTCTTAGCCACTCGATTCTTAAATTTCCAATTCAGCTCTAGTTCAAGTGGCAGCTCCTTCATGTCCTCATTCAGCAGAACATTTTCATACTATTAATATAAAGCATTTCATCATGACATCTAGCAATTTAATCAACTCACCGTTTGACCTGAGCGACAAAAAAAGATGTTTAACCAGATTGAAATTCCTAGAAAGTTTGAAACATTCCATATATATGTATATGTGTGGAAGAATATACTACTGACTATCTGCTATGTATGGTACTAAACAGAATATATGAGTCTTCTTCAGAATTAGGACAAAGACCCTATATTGGATTGAATGGGTTGGATCCAGCATAAAATTTTCCACATTACTAGACCTCTTCTGCAAGCAGACAGAAGCACAAGAAAAACACCACAGCAAAACCTGCACATTTCAGACTTATTGTACCCCTACTTGCATTTCCACTTGTGTAATATCTTGTGCAGCGAATTTCAGGTCATTATAATATGCAAGAGGTGGGACTTGCGATACTCGTAGGGGGGAGTTTTCCCCACAGCTCCTGGCCGGCCTGTCACTGAAGGAGCAGGAGCTCCACAAAGAGGAGGTAGCTGCAGGTGAGCCCAGCAGGTGATCCGCCAGGCTTCCCCCCACCCGCCAACAGCAGCAACGGCCATGGCTCCCAGTTGCCGGCCCGCCAAGGCTTCTCCCCCCACCGCCACCACCACTGATAGCAGCAACAGCGGTGAGCCCTGAGGGCTCCCAGCTGCCTTCCCGCCAGGCTATTCCTCCCCCCACCCAGCAGCAATAGCAGCAAGCCCTGCACGGCTCCCTGCTGCTGGACCTGCCAGGCTTCTCCCCCTCTGCCACAGCAACAGCCGTGACTCCCAGTTGCCAGCTGCCAAGACTTCGCTGCTGCTGCCAGCAGAAATAGCAGCAAGCCCTGCATGTATCTGCCACGGTTTGCAGTGGTAAGTGCTCATGTGCAGGGGACTCTTTTGCTTTTGGGGGGGGGGGTAAATATCCCCCATATAGTTTTTAAAACTTTTCAGATTTTTCTGCACACATGGGAATTACCCCAAGTGTGCAGGAAAATCTCTTTGCCCCCTAGGTGCACCCGATGTGCAGATGTAGATATCCGCATGCAGGGGGTGCCTTGGCTATTAGTATATAAACAAGAAAGGGGACCCGTGATACTCATGGGGGGGGGAGAAGAGCTCCACGCAGAGCAGGAGGAGGAGGCGGCAGCAGCAGGCAAGCCCTCTTCCCCCATCCCCATCCCTGGAAACCAGTGGCATGGCCTGAGTGGCTTCCAGCCACCGTGCCCCTCCAATCTCTCCCCCCCGCTCCTTCACCCTCCACCAACCTCCTTCCCTCCCCCTCCAGTTCCCGCAGCCGTTCCCCTCCTCCCCCCCACCTTGGCTCTGGCGGCTTGGCCTGAGAGGCTTCCAGCGCCAATTTCCTTCCCTCTCCCTCTGGCTCCGGTGGCCGGTCTCCTCCTCCTCTCCCCCCACCTCAGCTCCAGTAGTGAGGCCTGAGCAGCTTCCAGCCGCCGGCCCACCACAGTGTTCCCAGAGCATTCCCTGCGCATGTGCAGGAAACACTCTTTTACTTTTGGGGGGATTTAAATACCCCCTATATTTTTTCAACTTTTTAGATTTTTTGTGCACACCTGGGGACTGCCCCAAGTGTGCAGGAAAATATCCCTGCCCCCCAGGTGCCCCCGATGTGTGGATTTAGATATCCGCACTCAGGGGGCACCTTCACTATTAGATATATAGATAGGGAGCACCAGGCATTGCCCAAGACAATGCCTACTTAGGTGTCTGCTTGCACATTGCTGGATCCAAGCCACTGGTTCCTATTTGCTAAGTGAGGAATCTTCCATTGGAAGAAGAAATATTTCTCTGTCATATAACTAGCAAGACACTTCACAGTGTTATGGTTAGCACATACTGTGCAGAGGACCTCAGTGCTCTACCAGTAAACCATAAGTCAGTGCCTTCTCCACCTTGGTCCAGTTAGTCTGGTGATGGGTGAATAAATGCCTGCCTTTTCCCTTATATTTCCAGAAGAGAAGGGCCTAGATACTTACTGTTTTTAAAGGGTTGCCAGGTGCCTTCCTCCTGCCATTGGGGGATTTGGGGGGCATACCAGGGTGGGCAGGGATTTCAGCAATGCACTGATGTCACTTCCAGAAGTAACATCATCACGTTGGTGATGTCGGGGTGACATTCTCGTTTTTGGGCAAAACTCTATGGTAAAAATGGTTACAAACCATAGAGTTTTGCCCCAAAAGTAAAGCTTCGCCCTGACGTCACCGATACAATGACATCACTTCCAGAAGTGATGTCAGCACATCACTGATGTTGTATGGCGATGTCTGTTTGGGGGTGGGGTTTCCCCCACTGGCCAACTGGCCGAAAGCAGGTCAGAGCCCACAAAAGTGGGGGATCCCCTGCCCTAACCAGGAACCTGGCAAACCTAGTTTTTAAAATTAAAGTTGAGAATTCAGAGAACTTGTTGCCCCTGTTGTTATAATGGTATATCAATATAACGATGTTCCAATGGCATTAAAAAAAATATTAAACCCTGCTGGCAAGAGGAGGAAATGGCTGTTATGAGGACAGGGACAGGGGAAATGTCTGCCATGTTAAAGGGAAAATTTTCTCATCCACACAGCAGCCATCCAGGCTTTACTGCAATTGTTCCCAAAACTTCAGAAGTCAAAGAAAAGCTGGGGAAACCTCAGAGGCGCATGAATACAACATCAATACTGTGGGGGAAGCAAGAAAAATCCAGCTTCCCAACAGCATTGAGCCTGGGGCAGAATTAAGTCTACTCTGTTCACAGGTTGTACAGTGAAGAGGGGTTTTATGTTACTTATGTTGAGATTCTTTTGTGCGTATACAAACCACCACGCAACAAGCCCTCCTGGTGAAATCACGTGCTTCAATAATTGAGAGACAGGGGGGGAAAGATACCAGTGCGTAGAAGGAAGTGAATTTTTTTGGAAGGCATGCATGATGGTCTGATTTCTGAATATATTTTTGAAATTCATCTAGTATTGCCAGAATGAATGAGAATTAAAAAGCAGCATAAAGGAGAATTCAGGGACAGTAAAGGAACAGAACAGGGGAGAGCTCTGCTTCCCTAGAATCTAAGTAGTGGTGACATGATGAGCAAGAAAGTAGCGGGGTTCATGAAGCTGCAGTCTTTCTGAGGTTCCTACTACAACCAAGCTCCCAAAAGCAGAGAACATCCATGTTCTCACAAAAAGATCCAGGGCTATTTT
>NW_015171702.1:10930-28830 GCF_001447785.1 Gekko japonicus
AGCTTGTGACTGACCCAAGGTCACATCAGCAGGTGCAAGTGGAGGAGTGGGGAATCAAACCCGGCTCTCCCAGATTAGAGTCCGCACACTTAACCACTACACCAAACTGGCTCTCCACAGCTGCACTGTCAAGGGTGTGGCCTAATATGCTAATGAGTTTCTGCTGTTGGATGTGACCTGTTATGCTAATGAGTTCCTGCTGGGCTTTTTCTACAAAAAAAGCCCTGAAAAGATCAATCTCCATTTGGAAGAAAAGACAATGTGGCCCATTGTACATATTCCCTCCATAGCTTTGGCAGCAGAGTGAAAATTACTTTTAAACCAGAATCCCATTGTTTGGGATAGTAACACAGTCTTCTATTTAATTAGAATTACACCAAGCGGTCTGAAAGCAAAGTTCCCTTGAAACAGTGGATTAGCAGAAAGGAAATGATGTTTCCAAGAAAGACAAAAACCAGCCATCGAAAGCTGCACTAGGTTATCCATTCCCTAATTATATCCCGCTGTCATGGCCCTCATCAACAACAACAGGAAAAGGTAATAGTTTCTCACTTTGAAAGCAATCTCTAGACAGATAAACTGTCTAGGAATAAATCGCTTTTGTCAGTCACAGGACAGAGTTTTTGCAAAACCCTGACTTGCATGACACTGTTCTTTCAATAAATCTTGCCAGGAAAAAAAAAAAAGACCCAGAAAGAGGCTCTTTTCTATGTTTTGAAAGAGAAATATTAATAATAACCGGGAGCAATGCCATTATCCTCCTAGCAAAGTATGCTGGTAGCCAGATGTGAAAGCAAAGTACAGGAGGGCACAGGAAAGGTCATGTTACCTCTGGACTTTCTAGACAAAGAGACTTATCTGGTGTCTCTGCTCATCTGAGCACTCTGGGAAGTTCATCTACAATGAAATTGGAGAGACATTCTAAAATTTCACAATTCTATCAGGGCTTTAAGAGAAAGAGGGCACATCGATAGAAACAGGAAATATCCAGCGTATAGAATCACCGGGAGATATTTTCCACTAGTGGTACCTCTAGCTGAGTGGTCTAGTGTGTGTAAAGTCCTAGATTTAGTTGCTGTAATTTCCAACTAAAGGAGCAAAGGTAGCAGATGGTGGGAAAGACCTATGTCTGCTTGAGCTCTGGGAGATAATATGGAGCAATGGTCTAATCTGGCATAAGGCAGCTTTATACAAATGCCATAATATCAGGAGGGAATGTATAACACATACAACTCCCCCCCCCCATGAATGTGCCCTGAGATACAGGGAGGGACTTCTTCAGCCGTAAAAGACATGTTTTGCCTGCTGAAAGTATTTGGTTCAATCCCTAAATGATGAAGTACTGCAGACTTATTTGTCTGAGAATCAGTGTTGAGGTGTGATGTTTTAGGAAAGAAAGGCATTGCAGACAGAAAGTTCACCGGCTTTTTCTGAAACTCAGGGAAAATAAACTGGTTTTAGTGTGACTTTCAACAGCCATCTGCACCTATAGTACTGTAATTTTCTCTTTTTCTTCTGATGTTTCTGCTGGGAATTCCAGAAGCCAGGTTTGGCTTTAATGCTCACAGCAAAACCTTATTTCCACAACATGTTTTGCTCATTCTCATTCATTCTTTTTTAAGAAAAATGAATTCAGGGATATGTAAAATGCAAGTGTGTTTGGATATAGTTTCTTAAAACATTGAAATATGCAAAAACAAGAAAAGTTGTTCTTCCTACATGAGGTATTTTTAATTCAAGGAGAGAATAATGACAAAAGACTACCAATCAATCATTGATATAATTAGGAAAACAACCCCCTTATCTTCCTCATTGCTTATTCAAAGCATGATACGTGGTAGTCATGAGGTAGATTTTGGGTGGTGGTTGTTTTTTTACCCATCAAAGCAAAGCGGTGAAATGATTACTTTGATTGGAAAAGCATTTAAAGATAGAAGCGAGAACATTGTTTCATCGTTTGTTGCTTAATTATTATTTTCACATAGGCTTGAATGGCCTCTAAATTTTGTGAAAAGTGAAACTCAAGGTGAATTTGGTTGGTTCTGCTTAGTAAGATAACCAGAGGAGTTCTGAAGGGAGTCAAAAGAATTTCCGCAAGATGTAGGAGATTTTATTGAGTGGGTTTTGTATATAAAAGTAAGGTAGTAATGCAAGATAAACCTATAAATTACAAAGCTTGTAGTTAAGTCCTGACATTTTTAGGTACCATAATTACTCGAAAGGAAGATGACCCTGAATGTAAGACACCCCCCCCCCCAAAAAAAGAGAATGTTCCTGAATTTCAAACGGCCCCTCCTAAATAAGGTAGCAGAATAAAGAAAGACTTTTATTACATACTAATCAATGGCCTCAGCCACATGGGCAGGAAAATGTGGGGGGGAGGTGTGGCTGTTTGCTCCGAAGCAAAATAACATGCGACTGCGCGATCAGGCATTGGGTTGAGGTCCCGTTGAGCTCCCGTGGTTAGGGGGGAGGTGCGGATCACACGACGTGGCAAAGAAGCGGAGCGGCGCAGCAAACGAGGTTGTGTTTTTGTTTTTTTAAAACTGAAATGTGTGCATGCTCTGTTGGGTGCTTGTGCGCATCCCATGGAGACTTGAAAAAAAAAAACCTTTTTGTGAGGGGACATGGGAGGGTGCTGGATGCCACCGGAAACGTGATCAGACGCCCGCCCTTGCCCCGCGGTTTCCAGAAACTAGTACCTCGGAGGTACTAGTTTTTTACCCTGCATCTTCGGCGGGAAGCCTCGGGTGAGCTACAGGAGCTCTACGCTTCCCAGATGTGGCGCTGTGATCGTGCCCGGAAAATCTGCCTATCTTTCATCTCTCAAGCGTGGCTAATGCTCCGTGTGACCAGGGCCAATATACAATAAATAACATACACTACAGAAGAAAATACTTGCTTTCCTTTTTTGAGCCTCTTTGTATTGTAAATGTTCACAAGTAGTATTGGAAACTCTGCTTCAAGTTTAAAAAGAAAACAGTGGGTTTTTAAGGCCCTGCCCAAGAGTTAAACTAATAGTCAAAGTCTCAGATAAATGGACCAACTAGCAGTGCAATCTGAAATGGAATTACACCCTTCTAAATCCACTGAAATCAATGTGCTAAGAAGGCTGCAGCTCTCCTCAGGAATGCATTGTCATCCCACCCACCCCGCAATGCTTTCCCACACTTTTCCAACACGTGTTATATCTCCAGTCCATCAGGGAAGTTTAAAACTATTTGCTTTATCCCTTCCTATCTAAAATGTCCAGAAACTCATAACAGCCATAGCTAATATTGTGCTTTAAAAAGCTGAACTACTAGGCAACTTCAGCCTGAAGCACAGGGGAAGAAGCAGATTGGAGTTCAGGCATGCGGGACGCTGGGGCACCCATTTGCTAAAACCAAGGGAAGGTTCCCTTTAGATGGTTCTTGTAAGCCAGCACCAATGGCACCTTCCATGGGGCTGTGTCCCTAACATGATGGTGTTACTTCTGCATGATGTCATTACATTGGGAAGATCCTCATCCCCTCCAGGAATAGCTATCCATCTCACACAATGGCCAACCAGTTGCTCTGGAGGGCTGACAACAGAACACAGAGGCCAAGGCCTTCTTCCCCGGATGTTGCCTCCTGGCACTGTTATTCAGAGGTCTACTGAATGAGGTAAAAGCAAGCACACATGCAAGGTCCAGGAAGTTCATGCACTCACTTGAGCTCCTGAAAAACCCACTAATGGTCTGACAGAATTCAGTTGGTAAAGTCTTAAGATTATTTAGATTCCTATATCCAGAGGGAAAGTTGTGCAAAGAATAACCCAGGTGAGGGAGGTAATCCCATCATCTCCCAAAAGTATCATCAAAGGTTTGAGAGACTTCAGCTGGGACAGCTGCTCCACCACCTTCCAAGGATCTATTTAAAGACATATGTGGCTCAGGGGGAAATTCAAGAGGGAAGCCCAGAATGAAAAAAATCAAAGCACCAGCTTCTGAAGGGTTCATCAGACAATTTGTTATTTATTTTGCCTGTACTAGGTTGTAGGGTTCCCAAGTACCCCCTGGCAACCAGTGGGGGACTTACCAGCACCAAACAGAGGCCTAGGATGGTGATGCAGCAACATCATTTTGGGGGAGCACCAGAAGTGATGTCATAACATTGCTAGTTGCATGGAGACACTCAGGTATTTGGGCAAAAACTGTATGACAAAAGCTGTTTTTACCATAGAGTTTTTGCCCAAATACCAGGGTGTCTTCAAGTTGCCAGTGACGTGCACCAGAAGTGACATCACTATGCTGCCAGTGATGCTGGCCTTGGCCTCTGTTTTCTGTCATTCAATCCCCCTACCAGCCAGCAGATTGGCAATGGGGGAGGGGCCCAGGGTGGGGGATCTTCTGCCCCTAGAGGGGCTCTTAGAACCCAGTGCTGTGCCTTGATCAAAAGGTGACACATTGGATGAGATAAATAGAAATTTCTTGCTGGTCTCCCGTCTCAGTACTACTCAGGGCTGACCATGCTTAGCTTCTGAGATTTCACAAGATTGGGCCTGCATGGGCCATCCAAGTCAGGGCAATCAATCCATCCATCCTTGCTCCTATCAAAACTGTTTTTGCTTTACTTGAGATTTCTCAAATATTTTACCTACATATTCACACACACAAAAATATTGCTTTAGGTAAAATTGCACAGGGGACAAAACATTCACCTCAACTCTTCCGCCTGGGAAGAGGAAAGAACCTCTGCAATGTTTCATGCTTCCGTATCCCATCACAAGAAGCAAAGACGATGCTCAACTTTCAGCGCCTGAGCTATTTGTGCAATATTTGCCAGAGACATTTGGTCACAGTAGGGATCAAGAGAATTATATCGGCAGCGAGACTCTGTGTGTAACTAGGATAAAATATTGATGAGATCCGAAGTGGCAAAGATGATATTTCTTTTTTAAAATTTTTTTAGCAGTTTTATTGCATCGCTAATAAAATACCAACCTAGGAGGAAAGGACAGTAGGAATTCTCTGCATGCAACCACATTTCTATAATTAACCACAAATAAATTGCACACAATCATTATACATGAAGAAGCAATCTAAGAGCGCTGTTTAGCAAGTATGAAAGGGCAATGCAAAGGATCGTGTCTGCAAAGCACCTTGGAGTCTAAAAAATAACAGACGGTAGGCCAGATCAGTGTGGTTGCAATGTAAGTATCCCTTAGTAGTAGGGTCATATGTGTAGTGGTACAAATATGTGCTTTGTTGTATCTTTTTGTTCCTAACATTGGGAGAGGGTTTTTTTTTAATTCTTTTTGCTTTGTTGATTGTTCTTTTGCTGGAACTCCCAATATATGCTTATTGGGCTGGATCCAGCCAGCTTTTTCACTCAATCTCACCCAATTCCCATCCTTACTACAGCTCCGTGCCCAAAAATGGCTTGTATCCATGCAGGTTCCATGATCTCTAACAAAGCCTTTTGGGGTGGTCCAAACAGACCCCTCTTTTCTTCTTCACCAATAGGAAAGCAAAAAAATTGGGTCCAACCATTGAGCCAGTTTGGTGTAGTGGTTAAGTGTGCGGACTCTAATCTGGGAGAACCGGGTTTGATTCCCCACTCCTCCACTTACACCTGCTGATGTGACCTTGGGTCAGTCACAAGCTCTGGCACAGCTGTCCTTGAAAAAGAGCAGTTTCGGTCAGAGCTCTCTCAGCCCCACCTACCTCACAGGGTGTCTGTTGTGGGGAGGGGAAGGGAAAGGGGTTTGTAAGCCGCTTTGAGACACCTTTGGGTAGTGAAGGGTGGGGTATAAATCCAATATCTTCTTCTTCTAGTTGGAACCAACTGTTTCTGCTGTCCTTGCAGAAATGCCACCCCTCAGTTTGTACTTCAGAGATTCTCACATTTGATCTTAGTCTTGTTGGTTTTGTGGCACTACCATAGTGGCACTGGTTCTGCTAGGTACACTGCATTGGTTCTGTTGCTGGCCTAGCAAGCAATACCCTCCCCCCCAAAAAAAACCCTTCACTTTCTACCACAGAGATTCTCTGGGAGAATCTCTTCTCTGCCCTGCTTGTTGTGCCATTTTCCCGACCCTCTTTGGATGCCCCTAGAATTTGATCCCATGGTCCAATCTTTTTGAATGAACTTGGGGGTTCTTTTCAGGAGAGGCTCCATCAGCTACACTGCAAATTTGGTGCCTCTAAACCCCCCCCCCAGTTTGAATCAGCAGTGTCCTGTCTCATATCCAAGGCAATACAGGTCAGCAGGCATTTGTGGCTCGTCATCACAAAACAAATGATCAGTACACATCTGATTATCACCTTCAAACTTGGTTGGTTTGATAGTTGAGCTTTCCAGCAAAATTCACAGATCCCTACCTTTCATTGGGATGTGTAAAACAGCCTGAGAATGCTGCTTCTATTTCTCCCTGCAAGACCTGGGAAAAGCCCAAAACTTCATCTACTGCAAGGGTTCTCAGACTTGTTGAGCCTGCTGATGGCCTAGGGCAGTGATGGCTAACCTTTTAGAGACCGAGTGCCCAAACTGCGTCCCAAAACCCACTTATTTATCGCAAAGTGCCAACACGGCAATTTAAGCTGAATACTGAGGTTTTACTTTAGAAAAAAACAACTCATACATTAACTTAAGATGATCCAAACAAAGTAAGGAAAGCAATCCCAAATGCTTTCATTTACTTAAAATTATTCGGCAGAGAATTCAACACTTTAATGATGGTGTGGGCCTGGCTGGGGCGATGGCACGCATGCCCACAGAGAGGGCTCTGAGTGCCACCTCTGGCACCCATGCCATAGTTTTGCTACCACTGGCCTAGGGTATCCAGATCTCATCAGATCTTGTAAGCTAAGTAGGGCTGGCCATGGTTAGTATTTGGATGGGAGACAACTAAGGAAGTCCAGGGTTGCTATGCAGAGACAAGCAATGATAAACCTCCCCTGTTAGTACCTTGCCTTGGCTAAAGGATCACAGTAAGTTGGCTTCTAATTGACAGCACTTTCCATCAATTGGCCACACCTCAACTGCAAAATAGCTGCCATGGGGTGGGGATGGGGTTTCCAAGTCATGCATCTTCCTGTGTTGGGGCAGCTATTTTTGAATGACCACTCCTTGCAAACCCAAAGCTGCCTTCTGGCATCTTCTGAAACATCTCCAGTTCCAGTTAGGTGAAGGATAGTCAGGTTTCGCTTACTGCTTTGCAGGAGAAACAAGTGACCACCAGAAAACACATCCATGGGCACCATGGCACCCACAGACATGATGGTGATCACCGATTTACTGGTTGCTTTAGCTAATGTTAAAGGCAGAAGAACTCAGCTAAAGAACTTGGACACTACCTTTGGAATGTCTTGATGTAATGCTGTGGCTACCTCTCCCCACAAGACCTGGGAAAGAGGTAAAACGTCATCTACTGCATGTGCCCTCAGCCTCGTTAAGCCTATGGGCACTTTGGAAATTTTAAGACGAAATAATAAGCCAAAGCCTGACCTGGATAGCCCAGGCTAGCCTGATCTCATCAGATCTTGGAAGCTAAGCTGGATCAGCCCTGGCTAGTAAGTGGATGGGAGACCTCCAAGGAATACCAGGGAGACCTCCGAGGAATGCAGAGGCTGGCAATGGCAAATCACTTCGGAATGTCTCTTGCCTTGACAGTCCCATGGGGTCACTGTACGTCAGACTTGATGGCACTTTCCACTGACAATTACAGCATGGAAACGGAATCACCTCATTTGAAGGGCTGCCACTCAAAAATAGTTATTCTACAGACTGTGCAGCTAAAGCAACAAAACAGTGTAAGGAAAGATCAGACTGAAAGTAAAATGCTTCAAGCCAGTTGGAGTTGAAGTGGCACTGATGCTACTTTCAGTAATGTATAGAGTATTTAAGAATGGAAATTTTAAAGAGCTAGTTTAAAGAAGGATCTCTAGGCACTAATAAATCATACAGATGGGGAAAGGTGCATGCAAAAATATTTCAATGGCACCGTTGTCTGTTCTGAGTCATAAACAGTTGGCTTTATACATCTAATCAAGCAATCTTTCTTACGAAGAGCCTATCATGTTGGCACTTAAGTATCTGAAGGAGCTGTTAGTATACAGTATGCAGGGGCAAGTTCATCGAGAGAGATTTCTGTTTTGATATTTTAGAACAAGTAGAAAGAACTCTTATACTGGCTACGAAAAAAATTTGCTGATTGCATTTGCAAACTGGATGGGAGGTTATCACCACATCTGCTGTTTGTTTTTATAATTACTGCTGTCAAAAAGAGAGGATAAAAATTATGGACAGACATTTAGATACATTCAACTGCCCGGAAAATGATCTGATCATTTTGTACTTCCTTTTTTTTTCTTCCAAACCAGGCTTCAAAATCCAACAGAGTTACTATTAGACATTTAGGAATTCTCCAGATGGTGGCCTACACATGGCTATTTCAGACCTCTTCAAAAAGATGTCCAGTCAGCCATGATGGGATGTGGCATTCCTTCATTCCCCTCCTCCAGAGCAACATCACTATCTACAAATCAAAAGGGGAGGGGGCTTGACCATGTCTTCATGTGTTTGTTATCACAGTGAACTGTGACCAGGTGAAGAGACAGGGACCTCTGAGGGATGAAAGAGCAGTGAGGCAAGTAGTATTTTGTATGGCATGTCTGGTGGTGCTACTTGAGAAAACCTGAAAAAGGAAAGTGACCTGAGGCATGCTCAACAATGATCATCAATGAAACACAGTTAGAGATGCCACCACACATTGGAACTCCATACCCTGCAAAGAGATTTGCTGGCAACTTTGACATGAATACAATTTACAGATGAATTTACCTGACTCAAACAACCATGATTACATAATCTAAAAACTGGATGCAGTGGCAGCGGATGACTGGGGGGGCAGCTGATGGATTTTCAGTTTACTTCACCATGCATGTAGTATTTATTATGGAACAATAATGACACATGAGAAAAATATATACATCTGTAGACAAACTCAAACCATCATGTTCCATTGACTCATGCTGAAGCTGGCCAGACTTCCATATGAGTTCCTGGGAAAAGGTAGCCCGTTGCCTTATAGAGTCTGATGAAAGTTAGGCTGAAGAAAACATAGTTTGAAGAAAGTAACTTTGAAGAAAATCATGTGATGTATAAGATTATTCCATATGGGACAGAGAGAAAGTCCAAGAGAAATAGACACTGGAATTCCAGCTGGAAAAGGAGACGTAGGAGGTAATCAGTGCACCAACTGTGTCAGGTAGGACCAGGTAGAATCCTCCAACTTGCTTCAACCTTTATATAAGGGTTCACAGTCTTTGCCTTAGAGAACTCCCCCTTTTTCAACTGGATGCCACCGTCTTGACTTGGCTCCCTGTCTACCTGGACATAATCTTCTGCCTTATTCACTGGCACATGCATTTTCATTTATTTATTTATTTATTTATATCCCACTTTTCTCCCCATATTTGAGACTCAAAGCTGCTTAGAACATCATTCTCCCCTCCTCCATAGGGCAGCCTAGAGGGTTTTTGACAGGTCCAATGTCACCCAGTGAGCTTCCATGGTAGAAGTGGGGGGTTTGAATCCAGGTCACTCAGCGTCCTAGTCTGCCACTCTGTCTACTACACCACAGTAGCACATTCTTTCTGTTATCACTTCTATTCATCTTATTTGCCTGTCTTGCTGTTTATTCTCACCCTACTCATGATCTTCCAGGGATTTTAATGAATTTAGTCCCAGGACTTTGATGCCTTTTGACCTGATCTCCTTTTTCTATACTTCTTTTGGTCCCAACATCTCCTTTAGTAGTTCCAATTGGTGCCATGAATATACCGTATTTTTTGGACCATAAGACTCACTTTTTCTTCCAAAAAAAGTGGGAGGAAAAGTGAGTGCGTCTTATGGACCAAAGGTTCAGAATATTTTTTTCCCTGTTTTCCTCCTTTAAAAACTAGGTGCGTCTTAAGGTCAGGTGCGTCTTATGGTCCGAAAAATACGGTATATTTAATCTGTATATCAATATATTTATTAGATGATGATGATAACAGCGGCAATAAATTAATAAGTGATTATCAGTTACACTCACTTCAGTTTAATTAAGGCTGGAGGAAAGCACTGAAATTGGTGAAATGGAATGTTGGGATACAGGCTGTTGTAATCCAGTGAGAAAACAGTGGATGTGGAGGAACTCCTTTGCATATTAGGCGACACACCCCTAATGTAGCCAATCCTCCAAGAGCTTACAGAGCTCTTCTTATAGGGGCTACTGTAAGCTCTTGGAGAATTGGCTACATTAGGGGTATGTCGCCTAATCTGCAAAGGAGTTCCTGCTACAAAAAGAGCCCTGCACTGCATCTGAAAAGCTTTGTGAAATGAATGACTCCTTGCTTGCAACTGGTCAGGAGAACGTCAGCCAAACTTGTGGGCAGCAGCAAAGGATTTGAAGAACACAGAGAAAAACGTAGAGAGAATGCATAATTTGTAAACAGGATTCTGAATGCCCCTAGGTTGCCACCCTAGTTTTCACAACATGAAATTCCAAGCAAATGTGGATGTTCCTCCTCAAGAGGATTTAGGAATTTCTGCTGATGAGTTAAAATACAGCTTATGAAATGTCTGGATTTCCCCCCCTCCCCAACTGGTTTCAGAACATCTGGATATGACCTTGTGAGCTCCAGCCCACTTCAAACTCCCTCAGCCAGTTTCAGTTTTGCTTATATGCAGTCTGACAAATTACAGGTTTTATGAATGGAGACCAGGGAGGTATGCTATATTGCTGTGGCAGCTACGCTGAAAAAGAAAATGAAACAAACAAGTGCGAGTATGCCTGAAGGTAGCTATCAACAATGAGGGTGACAAGCCCAGAAGTAATTTAGCCCTTGACCTTCAAAATGCTTACACACAAGTATGGGTAAACATATGAGGAGTCCCTTTAAATTTAATCTGATTTATTCCCTTGCTGGAGTCACTCAGACCCCTGAATTTGCCAGAATAGGACTTGGAAATTATAAACACGGGCAAAAAGCAATTTCCCCCCTGCTGTGTCGCCCACCCTCCTCTCCTATTCAACACAATTGTTCTAGTGGATGGGCCAATTTTCATCTTCCATTTGCCACTAACAAATACTTAATTGGGACTACACAAGTATATAATTTCTTTTTTTTAATTATGAAAGTTAATAGTGGGAAGATTCCTGGAGCAAGCCGTGCAATAATGAAAACAACATTAGCGGGCCCTAATGCTAGAGGGAGAAATCTAGGAATAGTGATAAGGGACCACTTTCAGATAGCTTTCCTCTTTATGGCACATAAAGAGCCGTTTTGATCAAATTAAAAAAGTTATGGATTTTTCATTTTTTGCTTTTGGTATGTTCTGACAAAACTATTGTGCACTGGTGTTGTGTTATGAATTTTAAAAAGGTAGTATGCACAATATGTGATCTAAACTATTGGATCCTGAACAGGATGTGTTGAATAAATGCAATTCACTTTGACTGTCTCTTTCTTGTCTCAAAATAGAAAAGTCTGTATTATCAATTGTAACCAATAGCTGCTTCTCATTTGAAATTTGTATACCTGAGTACTGATTCCTGCGTACCAAAATACCCAGTGCCTTGTAAACTTTCTGAATAGGACACATGCACACATACAGTTGGTTCTTCAATTAGGCTGACTAAGACATTGTGTTCATTCAAGACTTTGTGGTCTTAATGTGTGGCTGCTGGTTTTGTAGCTGGTTTTACTTAACTGGCTTTTAAAAATGGTTCAGAACTTCTTTTTAACCATTTTGTGGGCTGCTTACAAAGCCCCTTCAACTGTAAAATAGGATAGAATTCAATAAATAAATAATGAAGAATGGAATGCATCAGGAGCACAAGAGGGAGAATAGCTTGCTGTCAGATAAGTGCAGGGAGGGAAGAAAGTACTTCACAAAATGCATAATTTGCTTGTGGAACTCCCTGCCACAATCAGAAGTATTATGATAGCAAGTAGCTCAGGGCCAAAGTGAACCATAGCATGGGACTCCAGCCTTCCCTCCCTGTTCCATTTTACCTATCTTAAATGTCTCCAGAAGAATTTATTTGCCCTGCTGAAGAGGCTCTTTTTGTAGCAGGAACTCCTTTGGATAGTACGCGACACATTCCTAATTTAGCCAATCTTCCAAGAGCTTACAGTAGCTCCTGTAAGAAGAGCTCTGTAAGCTCTTGGAGGATTGGCTACATTAGGGGTGTGTCGCCTAATATGCAAAGGAGTTCCTGCTACAAAAAGAGCCCTGGCTGCAAGTGTACCATGGGCTGACTTTTTTTAATAAGTGTAATGTCTAGCTCATAATGTCAAGGATTAGACAAATTCATGGAGGTGAGGTCTATTAAAGATTATTAGACATAATAGCTATTTGTAACCTTAATGTTAAGAGGCAGCATAGATCTGAAGGAAAGTTATTGGGTCGGGGGAAATGTAGGTAAATATTGTTAAAGTCTCTGTGCCCCTGTTTGTGGATCTTCTGGGATATCTGACTGGTAAATTTGAGAAGCAGGATCCTGGAGTACATGGACTTTTGGTCTGATATAGCTGGTCTACTCTTATGTTCTTTTGAAGAAAGGAAAAAGAAAGGTTTGGTTTACTTCTCAGAGATAACTCTCCCTGTTTTACGAGGTAGGGAATCTTCTTCTCTCTCTAGAAGATGTGTCCCCTTTCCTTTGACCTGAATGGGAGTCTTCTCTACTACCCACTTCCTTTGCCAACCTGTCTCCTAGTACTCCTGTGTTCAAACTGCGGTCAGCTACTGCTAGGGTTGCCAAATGGGGTTGGGGGGCGGTGAGACCCCCACTTTGGAGGCCCGATTTCCGCCGTGGTGGAATCGGGCCCCGGGGGGAACTCCGCCCCCCAAAGCTCTACTGCTGAATTCAGACTGCACTCAGTCAAGGCTGAAATCTGACTCTGTCAGTACTAAACCCTTTTTCTGACAGACCAGTTGAGGCAGGAATATGAATTTGACTTTTCCTCAGCATTCAGCTCTCACAAGATTTTTCTGCTCAGCTGATGCCAACCTATCAGATAGCTTAGAGCACCCTGTCACTCAAAGCTCTCTGGCTCTGTGAAGAATTAATCCTTCACAGTCCTTTTGTTGTTGGTATAGCACTTTTAAGCCTCATAAAAGTGCAGTCCATTACAGTCACACATCACAAGGTGGTACTCTAGCAGCAGGATAGGAAGATTTGATAGACATTGCCTGCCTCTGAGCATCTACAGACTGAATTTTGAAATTTTGCAGAACCTTTCTTCCTGCCCCACTCTTTTCAAATTTCTCTTTGATCAAAGCAGGGTTGATCCCAAATATTCTTTGTTCTCTTTTAAAGTAGGGATTTCTCTTTCAATTCTTTTTGAATGCATTCTTTTGTAACTACAACCCTTGCAATTGTTTTTTTTACACATAACAGGGTGGGGCTCAAGTAGCAGGATAGGAAGGTCTCGGAAGACATGGCCTTCCTCTGAGCATCTACAGAAAGAAATTCTGAAATTTTGGAGAACCTCTCTTTCTGCCCCTCCTCTCCTAAAATTGCTCTTGGATCAGAACAGTATTGATTAGAAACTGACTCCAAATTTCTTTAAAAGGGGGGGGAATGGATTGTTGGGACATTGGATAAAGAAGAATTAAGATACTTTCTCATAACAATGCTAACTGAGGACTGCAGTGAAATCAGCACAGTAAAATGGGGGCTAAATGTACAGGAGTGAGAAAAACTCCAGTCACTCCTAATACCAGCAGTTGGATTTTTCCCTCCAAGAGGCTTATTCAGGGTTCCTCCTAATTCAGTAGTAATACACAAGCTTCCTTGAAAGATAAGTAGCTTACTAGTAAAAACACAAAGATCCCTGATGGATTAGGCCAGTAGTCCATCAAGGACTGACAGCACATGGCTGGCAACTAGCAGGGGAAGTACTTTGGACAGTGATGTAATAAAGTTGATGGCAAAGTGCTGATGTCACTTCCAACATTTGCCATGTTGTGGCCCAACCACCCAATGGAGATCCTCCTGGAGCTCTTCACAGGTAGCCTTAGTTTTCACCATCGTGAATAATTTTGTGTTATCTGCAGACGTGCCCTTTACACTGCTCACACCCAATTCCAAATCATTTATGAACAAATTAAATAGCTTCAGCCCCAATATCCATGCTTGTGAGACCCCACAGTTTATTTCCCTCTACTGTAAGAACTTTCAATTTATTCCTATTCTCTGCTTCCAGTTAACCAGTTTTTAACCTGTAAGAGGACCTGTCCTCTTATCTATGTCTGCTAAGCTTACTCGGGAGTCTTTGGTGAAGTACCTTGTCAAAAACCTTTTGACAATCTTAGCATATAATGTCTACTAGGTCACCATTATCTACATATTTGTTCACTTTCTCCCTACCACTAGTCTTCAGAAGTTTACTGCCTCTGTATATGGCGTTTCCCTTTATTCATCATGGCTAGTTGCCATTACTGGATCTATTCTCTGTGAATCTGTCTAACCCTTGTGGTTATCACTACATCCACTTGCAGTGAATACCATAATTTAATTGCTCATTATTCCTACACTACTACCTTCTCCGTCCATGCCACCAGTATAGGGGCATGTTAGGTATATTTTAGGATGAACAAAGCAATAGTGAATACCATGCGGTATCCCATATGATTAGAGTGAGATACCTTCAATTTCAAGTATCTTCTCCATCTCATAAGAGTTCCTGGGTAGATATTCAGGAGAACTCAACAGGCAAGGCATTGTAAAACAGGTTACCCAAACATAGAACATTTGAAAGCCACTGAACTAAAGCTTTGGTTATCTACCCATTTGACAGACTAAAGTTTTCATCCTAACAAAAAAATAATAATAATCATATTTATCTTAGTTTTGCTGACTCTCCTTTCTTCAGTGTGAGAGAAATCTGCAATGTATGCAAGCAATATGATTGCTCCCACATACACAACTACAGAATCTTTGCTCCAGAGAACAACAAAAAAGTATTCAACTGTTTCAGCACCAATATACAATTCACTTGAAACAGCACAGTCAATAAGTAACATTTCCAGACACAGAAATTCCTTTGCTCTCTTGTGAAGAAAAATAAAACCAACATTATATACAATTCCCTCCTTCCCCCACACTCAACAACCTTTCAAAAACCATAGCAATGCAAACATTTCCCCTGCCCCATCCCTTTATTGTTCTGGAATTCCTCTCTGTGCTGTGTTTAGCTCCTCCTGGATTTGACTTTCACAAACAGAATTTCTAAAATGTGTTTTCCCACAGCTTTCCATTTCTTCATCTCATTTTGCATCTTTCCCCCTTTGTACATTACTGTTATTGTGCATTGATAAAATACTGTCCATTAAAAAAATCCTCTAGAAGTGATGGCATATGTGGCTGCACGCATATTCTTCTGGTGCAGTATTTTACTGGTGTGGTTGTTGATTCTTTGTACATTTGCAAGTACCACACAAAAAGAATTTTGGTACCATCATATAGAAGATGACATCAAAATGCCTTTTTTTGCAGTATTTATTACTGTGCAGCAGTAACGTTTTAGTATCCAGACAGACTGGAAAGACACTGAGGCCACAATCCTGAGAATGCTTTCTGGGGAACAAGCCCAACTGAACAAAATTGGAATTATTTCTGAGTAGACCTGCTTGGGATTACTCTCAAAGAGACAGAACAAAGCAAATGTTTCATCAAAATGTGCAAGGATATGCTCTGTATAACAGATACCCCCCGCAGACATATAGCATTCCGTACAAAATGCAGAAGCAATTTACAATAAAGAAAACCAGCTACTTCTAAAGTGTCAGTTCTGCTACACCAATATGTTCATACATGATATCAAGCTGCAACTGACTTATGGCAATTCCACTAAGGGGCTTTCAAGGCAGGTGAGAAGCAGAGGTGGTTTGCCATCGCCTTCCTCTGCAAAGTCTTCCCTGGTAGGCTCCCATCCAAGCGCGAACCTTGCTCAGCTTCCGAGATCTGACAAGATTGCTAGACTATGCTGGCTTCACTTCTATGCCAACCAGACCAATTAATTTGGAATTACAAACACAGGTAGAAACTCAGATGAAGAGAATTTTGGAAGCAACCGTAAGCAAGGATGTACTGAGAAGAAGGTAGAGCAAAGTTTGAGTCCAGTCGCACCTTTAAGACTGACAAAATTTTATTCAAAGTATAAACTTTCATATGCAAGCACACTTTTTCAGATACAGAGAAGCATTAGCTGCCACACATGTAGGGTGACTACACCTGTTGTTGTATGTTGTGCTGCTTTCATAGTCATAATTACAGGATTTTCCTGTTCAGACCAGAAATATGATTGTGACAATGCAATATCCAATGATGGATGGCTCCAGCCCTTGTGAATATCAAAACAGGTTTGCCGAATCAATCTTACATTTACGGTAACTTTGCTAATTTTTTTAGGAACACGCTCAAACCTTTGTTTAGGTGAAAGAGAAAATTACCCTATAATTCCAGTTATGCTGGTAGGGGAAAAATGATATTTGTTGTTAATTGGTAAGTTGGTCTTTTTCTACAAAGAAAGCCCTGATTCAAAGTATAAGCTTTCATATGCAAGCACACGTTTTCAGATACAGAGAAGAAAGCATTAGCTGCCACACATGTAGGGTGCCTACACCTGTTGTTGTATATTGTGCTGTCATAGTCATAATTACAGGATTCTCCTGTTCAGACCAGAAATATGATTGTGACAATGCAGTATCCAATGATGGATGGCTCCAGTCCTTGTGAATATCAAAACATGTTTGCTGAATCAATCTTACATTTATGGTCACTTTGCTAATTTTTTTAGGGACACGCTCAAACCTTTGTTTGGGTGAAAGAGAAAATTACCCTATAATTCCAGTTATGCTGGTAGGGGGAAAATGATATTTGTTGTTAATTGGTAAGAAACATTATCTTACAGAAATATTCTAAGGTCCCCCTATGCCTCTAATGCTCACTAATGCCAAAGGCAAAAAGATAAGACCTGTCAGTTGATTAAAGATTCTTAAGCTGAAGAACCACTGCAAGGCTGAGCCACAACGTTTGTTGTGTAGTTGCCAAAGGGTACCCAGGGTTAAGAGAAAGGAGAGAACTGAAATAAAAACAGCAGAATTTAAATTCGGGGATTCTGCTGTGTTTAAAATTATTGCATTGTACTGAATAAAAATAAAACAAACACTAAAAACCTTTAGAAATTGTGACATGGAACATTATGGGTTGGTTTCATTGCAAAAACACTGAGCCATGGACAGCCAATGAACTTGTGCTTGTTGGTTATCAATCATTTAAAGTAGAGGACATTCCAGGTTTACAAACAGGGAGGCTGAAGGGCAGCTTGGGTGTTTTGTATCTACTTCCTAAGAGCAAGGAGTAGAGTAATGCCCCTATTGAAACATTTGGCTATGGCCATCCTTCAATTTGCCACAGGTATGGTACTAGCCATTTACATATATTCCCCCCCCAAAAAAAAACAACAAAGAAAGAAAAGCCAATATCTATGCCAACTGGTCCGGGGATTCTGCTGTGTTTAAAATTATTGCATTGTACTGAATAAAAATAAAATAAACACTAAACACTATAAATTGTGACATGGAACATTGTGGGTTGGTTTCATTGCAAAAACTCTGAGCCGTGGACAGCCAACGAACTTGTGCTTGTTGGTTATCAAATCATTTAAAGTAGAGGACATTCCAGGTTTACAAACAGGGAGGCTGAAGGGCAGCTTGGGTGTTTTGTATCTACTTCCTAAGAGCAAGGAGTACAGTAATGCCCCTATTGAAACATTTGGCTATGGCCATCCTTCAGCTTAACACAGGTATGGTACTAGCCATTTACATATATTACCCCAAAAAAAACAAAACAAAGAAAAGCCAATATCTATGCCAACT
>NW_015171703.1:0-6621 GCF_001447785.1 Gekko japonicus
AAAAAAAGTCATGTAGGAAAATGGGGATGTCCGTTTGAGATTTTTGAAGTGAGACTTACTACTTGGAGTCTAGCCGAGCTAACCTTGCAATCATTTCTCACAATCGCTTCTGCAAAGACTCCCACTGCACCTGCAAGGACACAGGGGTAGGACATTGTGGATATTTCTGTTTCTGCACCAGCCCAAGACTGTATCGCTAGAACGCCTACCTGATCCAAACTTTTCTTCCTTTTCCAGGACCACCAACACTAAACCAAATGTGTTCTCAAGATTCCAGTCATATTTGTATTCTTACATATACACACCACAGGAAGGTAAGACAAGATGTTTCCATGTACTCTTGAAGTACTGGAGGTTGTTGCTGGAGATGTCCTCAAATCTGTATTTGCCCATTGTAATTTTTTAAGAGTCATCTGTTCTACATACGTTGTGACTCCTGATCTTTGTTGTGTGCGTAATCATTACGCAGGGAGTTGCAAAATGGGAACAGGGCATGCTTTCCCCCTTTTGGCGAGTTTTATCGTCTCCCAGAACCGTCTGAAAGCTGAACTAGACATTCCATAGCCAACCAGGGTGTAGGAGCCAGGCTTCCTGCCAAACCTGAGTGCCATTTTATGTTGTTAAAGAATGGCATTTTCCAGAGATGATCTCTGCCAATCAAGAATCACGTAGGCAACGAGGCGATGTGGTATCATGCAGCTCTGTACACAGTGGTAATGTCACAAAGCCGAGTCAGAATGAGGGCAAATGCTTCCTGTCCTCACTCTGAATGGGCAAGCATTTCCACCCTTTGTTCACCCGAACATTTGCCGAAATGGCAGCAAGGATCCATTTTGTAGCTCCCCATTTCAGATGTGTTTTCGAGGCTGCTGGACCACTAGACTTGGCTATTGGTTGCATTTGGTTTAATGCAGAAGAAGAAGAGATTGGATTTATACCCCGCCCTTCACAACCCAAAGGAGTCTCAGAGTGGCTCACAAACTCCTTTCCCTCCCCCTCCCCACAACAGACACCCTGTGAGGTAGGTGAGGCTGAGAGAGCTCTGAGACAGCTTGTGAGTGACCCAAGGTCACCCAGCTGGCTGCATGTGGAGGAGCTGGGAATCAAACCCAGTTCACCAGATTAGTGTCCACCACTCTTAACCACTACACCAAACTGGCCACTAACACGTTTTTTGATGCCAGCTAAGTGCTTTTAGAAGTGGGCAGGGTCACATAGGGCAGGGGTTTTTCCCCCAGCAGGGCTTCTGATTGGCTTTGCAGATTAAAAGACATCCTGATAAACAGAGTTTATGCCTGGATAGCTGAAGAATTATTATTAGAGTTAATATGTAACCTCTCTCTCGGAAATGTTGTGCTTGTCTCATCCTCCTGGGGCAGCCGTTTTGTGGTGGTGCCAACCACACCCTGTCCGATCCCCACAACTTGCAATCAATACACGTTTGTAGCAAAGTAGTATTTTATTAAACGTTCACTGTTTAGAATAACTGGGGAAGGTCAGAGCAGGGGATAGTAAAGCAAATTCAAACCGACATTAACCAATGGACTTGGTTCCCGCTCGGGCGGGTTGATTCTCAGATTCGCGCCCCTAGTCTGAGAAGCAACGGTTTCCTAAAAGATAACAATTAATTCTTCTCACACTCTAGCTCATTATAGACTAAGTGAAGCCGTCTCTTCTCCGCGCCTGTGACCTTGCAGATAAGCACGTTTCAAAGCTATACTAGCGTTCATAGAAAGGAATGCATGAAACAAGCAGATGTGCGAATCATAATACCAATAAGCATGCGCAGTTGGGAATCTACAGGAAACCATGGGGGGGAACGATCCATGCTAAGTTCTCATGCTACACAGTTCATTGGCAGCTTGCTGACATACCCTCTGTCAGAATTCCAAAGGTGCCCGCACACTCCAAAAGGCTGGGGACCCCGGTCTGAGCAGGTCATATTTGTGTGGGCCTTGAAACTTGGGCAGCATGGAAGCGCTGCCCCCAACAGCCATGACCCGACATGTCGTCCCACCATTGCGCGGAAGTGGCGTCATCACAACACGGATGTTGTGGGGTGACACTCTGGTGTTTTGAGCAAAACTCTATGGTAACCATAGAGTTTTGGCCAAAATACCAGAGTGCCGTCACGCAACATCCTCGTTGACATCATGTGGAGGTGATGTCATCACAACGGGGATGTTGTGGGGTGACACTCTGGTGTTTTGGGCAAAACTCTATGGTAACCAGAGCATCATCACGCAACATCCTGGAATTTCTGGATCTCCAGGCCCCACCTGAAGGTTGGCAACCCTAGGTGTGCATGACCTGTGGGAAGGATAAAATGCAGCTGGGGGGTTTCTCAGCTGGGCGTTTCTCAGCTGTTGGCCCTAACACGTCTCTCCACTTTCTGATATGTAACTGTGCTTTTGGGATTTCAGGCTTCCAGATCCCTCTGAAACTGGTTCTCTCGCTAGCCATGGCAGTGATAGCTGTCTACCAGGTAAGAACAGAAGAGAAGCCAATGTTGGATCAGGCCAGTGGCCCATCCAGTCCAACACTCTGTGTCACACAGTGGCCCAAACCCAGGGGCCATCAGGAGGCCCACCAGCAGGGCCAGAACTCGAGAAGCCCTCCCACTGTTGCCCCCCCAAGCACCAAGAATACAGAGCATCACTGCCCCAGACATAAGAATGTCAGGGAAGCCAAATCTATGTTGCAACCTTTGCCAACGCTTCCCATAAGCTCGGCCAACTCTCCCTTGCTAGCCATCAGCCTCACTCACGGTCTCCCGGTTCCACAGGTGGCTCTTCTTCTTCTGGTGACGTTTGTCCCCAACATCCAGATAGTGAGGTCTGGCATGACGAAGGACGTGACCGCCTTGCTAGTCCAGTTCGGCTTCATCCCCAGTGAAAACGTGATGGGTCTCCCTGGGGACAAGGAGTTGGCGATAGCCAAGCACTATGTCTGGGCGCTAGAAGGTGAGTCTTCTCAGATTTGGACTTTGCTGGTCAAGTTCTGCATTTGGTGAAACCCTGTATGTGGCACATGCACAATGTATGCATGGTATGAATGCACCCGACTGTGGCTCAAGGGGTGAAGACGCTGAACTGCAGGCTGTGGAAGGTCAGTCGTTCAGCAGTTCAAGACCCGGGTTGCCGCATGACAGAGTGAGCTCCCGTCTCTAGTTCCAGCTCCTGCCAACCTAGCAGTTCGAAAGCAAGTCATTGCAAGTAGATAAATAGGGACCGCTTCGGTGGGAAGGTAACAGCGTTCCGTGCACCTTGGTGTTTAGTCATGCCGGCCACATGACCACAGAAACATCTTCAGACAGCGCTGGCTCTTCGGCTTTGAAATGGAGATGAGCACCACAACCCTAGAGTCGGATTCGACTGGCTTTTGAGCAAGGGAACCTTTACCTTTTACCACATCTGAATAATAAAATGGGTTAATTAAATGTCAGCATAGGCAATCTCAGCTCTTCACGTAGATTTATTCTTAGCTTTACTTTTCTTCTTCTTTTGCCAGGGAAGATTTCCTTTAAATGTTTTAGGAGCAGCTACTCCTAAGTCCAAATCAGAGTCAGAGTCAAATATTTCACCCAAAGACCCTTATTTCACCCTTAGAGTATGCGCAGAGGGTGAGATGTATGCAGAGGTGAGACATGCAACAGGCAACCCCAGCTGCCTATTCCCAGTTGGGTGGTGAAACTGAAAATGTGACCCATTCAAAGAGCGATAATACCATTTTGGAGCTCAAGGATCGAACAGAGAAGCCCTTGGGTTCAGTCCTAGATTTCTAGTTCTCTACATTGAAGAGGAGGGGGATGAATTGTGGGCTCATGTCGCTGGCCAGAAGAGCAGGGCGTCGTTTTAGGGTTTCCAGCCTCCAGGTGGTATAACAACAGAGAGGATCACAGAAAGGAATAGGAGCAAGGATAAGAAACAACCATGAAACAATACTAAATAATGTGAACACCTGTATTAACAGCTGCAATCACACGAGCCTTTAGATCCGACATAGGTGCGAACAGGGGTCATTTCATAGAAAAAGAGGTGCAGGAGCTCTTTAGCATAACCCATTAGCATAACTCGTTTGCATAGGCCGCACCCCCTGACATCACCGGAAGTGTGTCAGAAGGCAACACCCATCGCTCAGGCTCCACTGGACTGTTTTGGATTGCTAGCTATTGGAGGGGGGGGAACGTGCAGATCTGCCCTCGCAGAGGAGGGAGAGCTGGTACCTGAATAAAACTTGGTCTTAAAGGTGCCACTGGACTGTTTTGGATTGCTAGCTATTGGGGGTGGGGGAACATGCAGATCTGTCCTCGCAGAGGCGGGAGAGCTTGTACCTGAATAAAACTTGGTCTTAAAGATCCTACTGGACTGTTTTGGATTGCTAGCTATGGGGGAGGGGGGAAACGTGCAGATCTGTCCTTGCAGAGGAGGGAGAGCTTGTACCTGAATAAAACGGTCTTAAAGGTGCCACTGGACTGTTTTGGATTGCTAGCTATGGGGGGGAAGCGCAGATCTGTCCTCACAGAGGAGGGAGAGCTTGGACCTGAAGGCGGGCCAGGGGGGAGCTCTGCAACTTACCTAGCTGCTTCTTGTTCTTGCTCCTCATGGCCCGACTGAGGGCTGCTGGGAGCAGGGGGCAGGGCTTGTTGCCTGTGCCCACCCCCTGGGCTCCTTACTGCCGGAGCTCCACTCCTGTGCGCTCCCGCAGGAAATGACCCCTGGGCGCGAATGCCTGATGGATCTAAGGGGCACGATCAGACAGCATCATCTGGGAAGCGTCCCACAATCGTCAGCAACCCGTGCTGCGAGACCGGGGAAAGTGTGGTAGTAAACAGATTCCGACGAGCCACGGACGGACTTTCCCCTGTCTGATCTCTCCAGCACACTCTTGTGCCATCGGGGATGGTCTGATCAGGCCATTCCAGCTCGGTGCCTAACACACACCCCCCCTCGCAGTGTGTGCATCATTGCATACTCCATAGGGGACCTTCGGGGCGGAGGTGCGATTCCTCATTTCTGTGCATGGAAAACAAACGCCCCCCCCCCAAAAAAAAAGACTCACCCGCAGTTGCCTTTGATCGCACAGTGACGGGCGCCTGCGAGACCGGGGAAAGTGTGGTAGTTAACAGATTCCGACGAGCCACGGACGGACTTTTCCCCGTCTGATCGCTCAAGCACACTCTTGTGCCATCGGGGATGATCAGGCCATTCCAGCTCGGTGCCTACCCCCTCCTTCGCGGTATGTGCATCATTGCATACTCCATAGGGGACCCTCGGGGCGGAGGTGCGATTCCTCATTTCTGTGCATGGAAAACAAACGCCCCCCCCCCAAAAAAAAAGACTCACCCGCAGTTGCCTTTGATCGCACAGTGACGGGCGCCTGCAGCTACGAAGGGGTGTGTGATCTCACAACTGATGGACAAGTTCCTCCGAGAGGAAGAGGAGGAGGAGGAGGAGAGACTGGATTTATACCCTGCCCTTCACTAGCCAACATCGACTTATCAAGGTGGCACACGTTGCTGTTAATACGCTGCTGTTCACCTAGTTTACGTTGCCTAGTTCTTGTTCCATGGCTGTTTCTTATCCTTGTTTCCATCTCTAAGCAGTGGCTGGGGATCTCCCAGTATTACAACCGGTCGGTTCCCTGGGAGAAAAAGGCTATTTTGCAAGGCGGACTGCTTGCATTATACCAAGAAGAGGAGGAGGAGGAGGAGATTGGATTTATATCCTGCCCTTCACTTGTAGTCTCAGAGCGGCCTACAAACTCCTTTCCCTTCCCCTCCCCACAACAGACACCCTGTGAGGTGGGTGGGGCTGAGAGAGCTCTGACACAAACTGCTCTTTTTCAAGGATAGCTGTGGCAGAGCTTGTGACTGACCCAAGGTCACACTAGCAGGTGCAAGTGGAGGAGTGGGGAATCAAACCCGGTTCTCCCAGATTAGAGTCCGCGCACTTAACCACGACACCAAACTGGCTCCCTCCCCTTCCCAAACCCCGCCCCCTTCAGGCTCCACCCCCCCAAATCACCAGGTCTTTCCCAACCTAGAACTGGAAACCCTAAGTATTATGCATTGTACAGTGGGGAAAGCAGAACGCTCCTGGCATTTGGTCTCTGCGGCATCTTTGGGTAGCCTCTCCGCGTTACAGGACATTCGGTTCGCTAGATTCAAGTCCAGGAGCCGCTTAGAGACCAACTAGATTTTCAGGGCATAAGCTTCCGAGAGTCAATACTCTCTAACAAAGGGATCTTTGAATCTCAAAAGCCGACACCCCGAACATCTCGTCGGTCTCCCGGGTCCTCCAGGACTCGAATCCGGCTCCTCTATCGCAGACCAACACGCTTAGCTTCTGAAAGGATCTTCAGGGAGGACATTGGACCTGCTTGGGTTTGGAGCGAGTGGCGGCAGAGCGGAGAAATAAAACACTCGTTCTGTTTGCAAGACCCCCGGGCCTTTCGCCAGCAGTGAAAAGGGGTGGCCGACGCCAAGAATCGAAGGAGCGAGGAATGATCCGCGGCCAACACTCCCGCCCGGCAGATGCTCACGTTTTGCAAAGACGACTGAGATCTGATGGAATCGAGCAGATGGCAGGGGGGGAAGGGAAACTGCAAAGCCGGGGTGGG
>NW_015171703.1:7447-22579 GCF_001447785.1 Gekko japonicus
CCGCTCGGAGACTCCGAGTGAAGGGTAGAGTATAAATCCAGCCTCTTCATCATGATCATCATCTTTGTCTACATTTTTTTTTAAAAATGTATGCAAAAGACAAAATTGTGGCAGGAGGAACAGACCACTGAAGCCACAAGGAATAAGAGTGCAAGAGTAGCCATGCTGGATCAGACTAGAGGTCCGTCTAATCCAGGACCCTGTTATTTTTAAAAATATATATATATCTTTTTTATTGGTTTTCCAAAAATAAAGAACAGGGGAAAAATAAGATATTGATATATACAACACAGCATCAAACAATAGATCAGAAATTTAGTATTTTGCCTTTTCCTCTTATTACAATGTTTATAACATTTATGCTTTTTACATGTATTTCCAACATAAAAAAGAGAGAGAGAGAGAAAATTCCATTCCTTATTATGACCGCTAATTATAGAATAACATTGTTTTTAGTGGGCTAATATTGGCATTAGCATTCTGTCGTTCTATCTAGCTTGCTGTTCTGATGGGTTATTTAAGGTCACATCAATAATGTTATCCAATGTTGCAACCACCCGTATTTTAAACTCATGGGAAGTATAGGAGAATATGTCAATTGAGAACAGCTGTCATCCTATAGAACAACAGTATTATACCAAGATACCAAGTACATTCTTCATTTAGCTCCTCATTCCTTCTCCTTATTGGTTTTACCTGAAATATTTCAAGCATTAAAAACAAAAAGCAAAAAAACCCTGTTCATTCACAGTTCTAACCCATAAATATATAATTCCCTTATTAATCAACTTTCAATAACCTAACCTTAAGATTTACCTGTTTCTTTCTTCTTTTTATCTCTATAGTATCTTTGGTCCTTCTTCATCCCATTAAACAAATTGTTTCATTATATCTATTAGTATACTACAATGGGTCATATTTCTTTAAGATTATCAATACTTCATCATTTCAAATATCCTTTCAGGTGTACTCTGACTCTCCATTTCTCAAGACCCTGTTACTAACATTGTTCAATCAGAGAAACCCATAAGCAGGGCCCATAAGGGTAACTGTCCTCCCCACAGTTAATCAGAGATGTTCATCCTCTGAACCCAGAGACCCTATTCAGCTCTTATGGCCAATGATGGTCCTATAGTCAGGGCTTTTATTGTAGAAAAAGCTCAACAGGAACTCATCAGCATAATAGGCCACACCCAACAACAAAACTCATTAGCATTTTAGGCCACACCCCATGCCTTCCCTTGGCTTACCCGGGTGCCCCGCGGCTGCGGGGAGCCCGGGCAAGCCAGCCCTTGGACAGGCTGGGGAAGGCATGAGGAGGCATTTAACTGCCTCCCCGATCCTTCCAGGGCCCCCCAGTCCACCCGTCTCAGAGTCGCCGGGGTGGTCGCTCTCCAGGCCTTCCCTCTGTAGCCACGCACGCAGAGGTTTTGGCTGTAGTGGGCGTGGCCAACACTGAAACCAGCCGGAACGCCGTTCCTGTGAGTTCCTGCCCCAAAATAGCCCTGCCTAGAGTCCATAAAACATATCCAGACCCCTGAGGGCTGTCCACTTTGTGTGTATGCTTGGGCTGGCTTTGAAGTACTGGTGATATCCTCAATGGAATACAGTATCCAGGGGAGGGGCCCTGGCTTTGCATGCAAAAGGTCCCGGGTTCTATCCCCGGCATCTCTAGTTAAAAAGGACCATGCAGCAGGCGATGGGGAAAACCTCAGCCTGAGACCTTGGAGAGCAGCTGGAAGTCTGAGTAGGCAAAACTGACCTTCACATCAAAGAGTCTGATTCAGTATAAGGAAGTTTCAAACTATATTGAGCCTCTGCTGGGATGCAGAAGGTCCCAGGTTCAATCCCCGGCATCTCCAGTTCAAAGGACCAGGCAGTAGGTGATGTGAAAGACCTCAGCCTGAGACCTTGGAGAGCTGCTGAAAGTCTGAGTAGACAATACAGACCTTCATGGACCAAGGTTCTGATTCAGTATAGGGCAACTCCATGTATTGGGGACAGGCAGTGGCTCAGTGGCAGAGCATCTACTTGGCATGAGGAAGGTCCCAGGTTCAATCCTTGGCATCTCCAGTTCAAAGGACCAGGGAGTAGGTGATGGGAAAGACCTTGTCCTGGGACCATGGCTCAGTGGTAGAGCATCTGCTTGGCATACAGAAGGTCCCAGGTTCAATCCTTGGCATCTCCAGTTCAAAGGACCAGGCAGTAGGTGATGGGAAAGACCTTGACCTGAGACCATGGCTCAGTGGTAGAGCATCTGCTTGGCATACAGAAGGTCCCAGGTTCAATCCCCGGCATCTCCTGTTGAAAGGACCAAGCAGTAGTTGACGTGAGACCTCTGCCTGAGACCCTGGAAAGCCCCTACCGGTCTGAGTAGACAATACTGACTGTGATTGACCAAGGGTTTGATTCCATATACGGCAGTTTCATGCATGTGTGTTCCTGTATGTATGGGTCATACCAAAACATTGGACACACATGACGACTATAGCACGGAACGTATGCAGCGTTTCCAGCGCAAATGCAAAAACAACAACAACACTGTGACTTCCCCACTTGGCGCTCCAATCCGTCGCCTCCGTTCGGCTGCTCCTTTAATAACTCCGTCTGCTCCCCTTTGCAGTGTGTTTCGTCTCCTCCCTTGTCGTCTCCTGCCTGTTGACTTTCAGCATGCTGATGAGGTCCCTGGTGAGGCACAGGTGAGATCTTAATTTGCTTCCGGCTTCCGCTGCTCCCAAGCATCCCCGGAAGCCGCTGTATGGCCGGCTCCAGGGCCAGCTCCAGCTTATTTTGCACCCTAGGCGAGGATCTCTTCTGACGCCCCTCCCCCCCCATGCGCCTACCATGGCTCGGACCCGTTAATTGGATCTGTACCCCGACCTCCCGTTCCCCTGGCACCCATGCTCTTAACACTCACTTTTGCTTTTGTAACTTTGCCTGCTTTGCACATCTGGCTTCCACCAATGAAGACTCTGCAAAGAAAGGCACTCGCAGTCGCAAACAACCTCTGCTTCTCACTTGCCTTGACAGTTCCTTGCTGGGGTTGCCATAAGTCAGTTGCAACTTGAGCGTCCTTGTGTAATAGCCCCCCTACTTAGATTCTTCTTTGACTCAGCTGAGTGACCCTTCCGTGCCCAGAGGGCTGCATTCTTTGGTGGAATTGGTGTTTGTATCATCAGAAAGATCATAACATGTTTAAAACTCAGTAGTGGTTGCAGCTGAACCAGGACAGCGGGGTGTGTGTGTGTGTGCCAGTTTGGTGCCCCTAAGGGCCGGTGCGCTCTAGGCGAGCGCCTAGTTCGCCTAGTGAGTGAGGCGGCCCTGGGCGGCTCTAAAAGGTGTGCAAAAAACGATTTTCCCAGACACAGAGCAAATCCAGCTGATTTCTCACAACCGAGCCGTCCTCTCTTTTTTACTATAATTTGCCGCTAGGATCCGGTCTCACCTTGCTTGCATCCTGGGCTTATTTCTAAAAGCATAATCCTGATAGAAACTGAAAAATAGTCACATGTGAATGTGTGCCTCCTCCAGTATAATACCAACGACAGTTATCCCCAACGTGGCGCCCGTGGGTTCTTAGAAAGTAGGCGGGGAATTTGCCCAGCAACGCTTCTGATTGGCCATTGGGGGAGGGTTGTGTTTTTGCATTCTGTGCGCCTGTGTGTGCGTGCACCCGTGCCTGGAAGTCATGGCGACCTCTGGCGACTCCTACTGGGGCACGGCGGACGTTCAGAGAAGTGGCTGGATAGCTTACCTCTGCCTCCCGGCCCTGGTGTTTGGAGGTCTCCCATCCAAATACTTGCCAGGGTCGGCCCTGCTTAGCGAGATAGGGCTTGCCTGGGCGATCCAGATCAGGGCTTGGCCATTGGAGATTTGATTGGCTGTGCAGTTGTTGTTGTTTTTTAATGTTGCTTTGGCAGTAGCTGCCACCACAGAGAAAGGATCTTCACTGGGCGGCTGGAAGGAAGGTGCAGCAGCCATTTTGTGGCTCGCTTCACCTCCCACGGCAGCAGGGCTCCCAAGTACTTACCTTCATTTGGCGGGGGATATATAGTGCTTCGTGGGACCATTCCCACTGGGGGAACACGGGAGCTGCACTATTCCATCGCCCAGACGTGACGTAGGCACGTAGCTGGGTGGCGCTCTAGCAATGGGGCTGGAAACTCGATGGTACCATCGAGTTTCCAGTCCCATTACCAGAGCGTCGCCCAGCTACGTGCCTACATCACATCTGGGCGACAGAATAGTGCAGCGTCTATGTTACAAGCAAGAATCTTCCGCTGGGGAAGCATGTGTCCCCTGCCGGTTCGTAGGTAGGTACTTGGCAACCCTATACGGCAGCCATTTTGTGGCTGGCTTCACCTCCTATGGCAGCCATTTTATGTTTGGCTTCACCTCCTATGGCAGGATAGAAATAAAACAATAAGCAAGAAACGGGGCAGGTCACAGAACAAATATCGCCACACAGAAAACCCGGTTTTTAGTTTCCCGTTTGTCTCAAAGATATTCTCTTTATCTTAAGGGGGGAAAGTTGGAGTCCAGTGGAACCTTTAAGACCAGCAAGGTTTAATTCTGGGGGGTAAGCTTCGGTGTCCTTCGGCTTGCTGAAGAAGTGTGCGGGCACATGAAAATGTATACCCAGAATAAAACTTTGTTGGTCTTCAATGTGCCGCTGGACGCAAACGCTGCTCTCTTGCTTCAGACCGACACGGCTACCCCACCTGAATCTCTCCTTTTTAAAATGTGTGTGACTTGATTTATTGTTTCTTCCTCACCCTTTCAGGATTAACCTCCGGCGCCTCTACCGAGGGGCAGTCGCCGATGTCTTCCATCGTCCCCGCAAGCTCCAGCCTTCCCAACAGGCCCTCGTTTGCTGGATGTGTTTCTCAGGGTTCCAGGCAGCTTTCACGTGCTTGGGTGAGAAGATGTGATGTTATAGAGTGGCTGGGTAGAAGTCCTGACGTGGTTCATACTTGGATGGGGGGACCACCAAGGAAGTCCAGGGTGGGTACGCAGAGGCAGGCCATGGCAAACCACCTCTGAATGTCTCTTGTCTTGACCTGGGTGGCCCAGGTTGGCCTGATCTCATCAGATCTCGGGAGCTGAGGAGGGTCGGCCCTGGTCAGTATTTGGATGGGAGACCACCAGTGTTCCCTCTAAGCTGAGTTAGTGTGAGCTAGCTCACAGTTTTTTAGCCTCCGGCTCACACATTTTTGTCTCAGCTCAGGAAGGGATGGCTCCAGAACACACTAATTTATGCAGTAGCCAAATCACCTGCTCATAACTTTAATGCAAGTAGCTCACAAAGTAGAATTTTTGCTCACAAAACTCCACAGCTTAGAGGGAACATTGGAGACCACCAAGGAAGTCCAGAGTCGTTGCGCAGAGGCAGGTGACGGCAAACCAACTCTGCTTGTCTCTGCCCTGACCTGAATGGCCCAGGCTAGCCTGATCTCATCAGATCTGGGAAGCAAAGCAGGATCGGACCTGGTTAGTCCTTGGATTGGATGGGAGACTACCAAGGAAGTCTTGGGTTGCTACGCAGAGGCAGGCAGTGGCAAACCACGCCTGTATGTCTTTCGTCCTGACCTGGATGGCCCAGGCTAGACTGATCTTGGAAGCTAAGCAGGGTTGGTTCTGGTTAGCACTTGGATGGGAGACTACCAAGGAAGCCTAGGGTTGCTACGCAGAGGCAGGCAACGGCAAACCATTTCTGTATGTCTTTCGCCCTGACCTGGATGGCCCAGGGAAGCCTGATCTCATCTGATCTTGGAAGCTGAGCAGGGTCGGCCCTGGTTAGTCCTTGGATGGGAGACCCCCAAGGAAGTCCAGGGCTGCTATGCAGAGGCAGGCCATGGCAGACCACCTCTGGATGCCTCTTGTCTTGAAACTCTCACAGGGTCGCCATGTCAGGGGCTACTTGCCAGCACTTCCCATCACCACCACTAGGTGGCAGTCACTGAAACAGCTTTGCAAGAGCAGCATTTCTAAACAAGGGCCTTCCAGTGCAAAACTCTGTCACTGCACCAGACCGATGAACCCTGATTATATTGTGGTCTCTATAAGGCCCCTTGATATTCTGATTCATTCGCCCCCACTGGTGCATCCTCCATAGAAGCCAAAATGACTCAACTGAGGCTCTCACATGGCCACATTAGGAGAAGACAAGAGTTGCTGGTACGGTTGCCGGGTTGGGAAATACCTGGAGATTTGGGGGATGGAGTCTGAGGAGAGTGGGGTTTGGTGTGGGGAAGGACTTCAATGCCATAGGGTCTACCTTCCAGTGGCTATTTTCTCCAGAGGGCCTGATCTCGATCGCCTGGAGAGCAGTTGTAATCCCAGGAGATCTCCAGCCGCCACCTGGAGGTTGAAATCCAAAAACTCCAGAACCAAACAAAGGTTAGTGAAAAGGAGGGCCAATATTAAAACCTTTCCATAAAAAAGGTTTTAATATTGGCCCCTATATATGTTTTAATAATATTATTGGGCCCCTATATATGTTTTAAAATTTGTTACTATCAATAAATACATGTACCTTTTTTTATGGAAAGGTTTTAACCCCACCTGAATCTCTCCTTTTTAAAATGTGACTTGATTTATTGTTTCTTCCTCACCTTTTCAGGATTAACCTCCGGCGCCTCTACCGAGGGGCAGTCACCGATGTTTTCCATCGTCCCCGCAAGCTCCAGCCTTCCCAACAGGCCCTCGTTTGCTGGATGTGTTTCTCAGGGTTCCAGGCAGCTTGCAAATGCAAAAAAACCCCAACAACAACGCTGTGACTTCCCCGCTCGGCGCTCCAGTCCGTCGCCTCCATTCGGCTGCTCCTTTAATAACTCCGTCTGCTCCCCTTTGCAGTGTGTTTCGTCTCCTCCCTTGTCGTCTCCTGCCTGTTGACTTTCAGCATGCTGATGAGGTCCCTGGTGCGGCACAGGTGAGAACTTAGTTTGCTTCCGGCTTCCGCTGCTCCCAAGCATCCCCGGAAGCCGCTGTGGCAGTAGGTGATGGGAAAGACCTTGACCTGGGACCATGGCTCAGTGGCAGAGCATCTGCTTGGCATGCAGAAGGTCCCAGGTTCCATCCCCGGCATCTCCAGTTCAAAGGACCAGGCAGTAGGTGATGGGAAAGACCTTGACCTGGGACCATGGCTCAGTGGCAGAGCATCTGCTTGGCATGCAGAAGGTCCCAGGTTCCATCCCCGGCATCTCCAGTTCAAAGGACCAGGCAGTAGGTGATGGGAAAGACCTTGACCTGGGACCATGGCTCAGTGGCAGAGCATCTGCTTGGCATGCAGAAGGTCCCAGGTTCCATCCCCGGCATCTCCAGTTCAAAGGACCAGGCAGTAGGTGATGGGAAAGACCTTGACCTGGGACCATGGCTCAGTGGCAGAGCATCTGCTTGGCATGCAGAAGGTCCCAGGTTCCATCCCCGGCATCTCCAGTTCAAAGGACCAGGCAGTAGGTGATGGGAAAGACCTTGACCTGGGACCATGGCTCAGTGGCAGAGCATCTGCTTGGCATGCAGAAGGTCCCAGGTTCCATCCCCGGCATCTCCAGTTCAAAGGACCAGGCAGTAGGTGATGGGAAAGACCTTGACCTGGGACCATGGCTCAGTGGCAGAGCATCTGCTTGGCATGCAGAAGGTCCCAGGTTCCATCCCCGGCATCTCCAGTTCAAAGGACCAGGCAGTAGGTGATGGGAAAGACCTTGACCTGGGACCATGGCTCAGTGGCAGAGCATCTGCTTGGCATGCAGAAGGTCCCAGGTTCCATCCCCGGCATCTCCAGTTCAAAGGACCAGGCAGTAGGTGATGGGAAAGACCTTGACCTGGGACCATGGCTCAGTGGCAGAGCATCTGCTTGGCATGCAGAAGGTCCCAGGTTCCATCCCCGGCATCTCCAGTTCAAAGGACCAGGCAGTAGGTGATGGGAAAGACCTTGACCTGGGACCATGGCTCAGTGGCAGAGCATCTGCTTGGCATGCAGAAGGTCCCAGGTTCCATCCCCGGCATCTCCAGTTCAAAGGACCAGGCAGTAGGTGATGGGAAAGACCTTGACCTGGGACCATGGCTCAGTGGCAGAGCATCTGCTTGGCATGCAGAAGGTCCCAGGTTCCATCCCCGGCATCTCCAGTTCAAAGGACCAGGCAGTAGGTGATGGGAAAGACCTTGACCTGGGACCATGGCTCAGTGGCAGAGCATCTGCTTGGCATGCAGAAGGTCCCAGGTTCCATCCCCGGCATCTCCAGTTCAAAGGACCAGGCAGTAGGTGATGGGAAAGACCTTGACCTGGGACCATGGCTCAGTGGCAGAGCATCTGCTTGGCATGCAGAAGGTCCCAGGTTCCATCCCCGGCATCTCCAGTTCAAAGGACCAGGCAGTAGGTGATGGGAAAGACCTTGACCTGGGACCCTGGCTCAGTGGCAGAGCATCTGCTTGGCATACAGAAGGTCCCAGGTTCAATCCCCGCTATCTCCTGTTGAAAGGACCAAGCAGTAGATGATGGGGAAGACCTCTGCCTGAGACCCTGGAAAGCCCCTACCGGTCTGAGTAGACAATACTGACTGTGATTGACCAAGGGTTTGATTCCATATACGGCAGCTTCATGCATGTGTGTTCATGTATGTATGGGTCATACCAAAACATTGGACGCGCGTGATGAATATAGCACGGAACGTATGCAGCGTTTCCAGTGCAAATGCAAAAAAACCCCAACAACAACGCTGTGACTTCCCCGCTCGGCGCTCCAGTCCGTCGCCTCCATTCGGCTGCTCCTTTAATAACTCCGTCTGCTCCCCTTTGCAGTGTGTTTCGTCTCCTCCCTTGTCGTCTCCTGCCTGTTTTTCACGTGCTTGGGTGAGAAGATGTGATGTTATAGAGTGGCTGGGTAGAAGTCCTGACGTGGTTCATACTTGGATGGGGGGACCACCAAGGAAGTCCAGGGTGGGTACGCAGAGGCAGGCCATGGCAAACCACCTCTGAATGTCTCTTGTCTTGACCTGGGTGAGACACAGAGCAAATCCAGCTGATTTCTCAGAAGCGAGCCGTCCTCTCTTTTTTTATATAATTTGCCGCTAGGATCAGGTCTCACCTTGCTGGCATCCTGGGCTTATTTCTAAAAACATAATCCTGATAGAAACTGAAAAATAGTCACATGTGAACGTGTGCCTCCTCCAGTATAATACCGACGACAGTTATTCCCAACGTGGCGTCCATGGGTTCTTAGAAAGTAGGCGGGGCTTTTGCCCAGCAATGCTTCTGATTGGCCATTGGGGGAGGGTTGTGTTTTTGCATTTTGTGTGTCTGTGCGTGCGTGCACCCATGCCTGGAAGTCATGGCGACCTCTGGCGACTCCTACTGGGGCACGGACAGGGGTCGTTTCGTAGCAAAAGAGCTAGGGGAACTCATTAGCATAACTTATTAGCATATGCCACACCCCCTGACATCACCGGAAGTGTGTCATAAGGCCACACACCCCGCCCCCAACGGTCCCGGCCGCCGCCGCCGGCTTTGCAGCTCCACTGCCAAGCCCCATGAGGGGCCCGGCGGTGGACCTGCAAGGCCGGCAGGAGTGCAAGGAAGCCCCGCAAAGGCCCTCCCTGGCCCCAGGCAGGCAGGGGTGGGGAGAGGCAGGGAGGAAGCAACTTACCCTCCCTCTTCTCCTGCCTCCTCCTGGCTGAATGAGGGCCGGAAGCGGGGCGGCCGGAAGCAGGGGAAAAATCATCTGATCTTGGAAGCTGAGCAGGGTCGGCTTGGGTTAGTCCTTGGATGGGAGACCACCAAGGAAGTCCAGGGCTGCTATGCAGAGGCAGGCCATGGCAGACCACCTCTGGATGCCTCTTGTCTTGAAACTCTCACAGGGTCGCCATGTCAGGGGCTACTTGCCAGCACTTCCCATCACCACCACTAGGTGGCAGTCACTGAAACAGCTTTGCAAGAGCAGCATTTCTAAACAAGGGCCTTCCAGTGCAAAACTCTGTCACTGCACCAGACCGATGAACCCTGATTATATTGTGGTCTCTATAAGGCCCCTTGATATTCTGATTCATTCGCCCCCACTGGTGCATCCTCCATAGAAGCCAAAATGACTCAACTGAGGCTCTCACATGGCCACATTATGAGAAGGCAAGAGTCGCTGGTACGGTTGCCAGCTCCGGGTTGGGAAATACCTGGAGATTTGGGGGATGGAGTCTGAGGAGAGTGGGGTTTGGTGTGGGGAAGGACTTCGATGCCATAGGGTCTACCTTCCAGTGGTTATTTTCTCCAAAGGTCCTGATCTCGATCGCATGGAGATCAGTTGTAATCCCAGGAGATCTCCAACCGCCACCTGGAGGTTGAAATCCAAAAACAACATCTGTGACAAAAGGTTAGTGAAAAGGAGGGCCAATATTAAAACCTTTCCATAAAAAAGGTTTTAATATTGGCCCCTATATATGTTTTAATAATATTATTGGGCCCCTATATATGTTTTAAAATTTGTTACTATCAATAAATACATGTACCTTTTTTTATGGAAAGGTTTTAATATTGGCCCTCCTTTTCACTAACCTTTGTTTGGTTCTGGAGTTTATTGTTAGGTTCAGGTTTTTTTCCCTTCTTGTTTCTGCTGAAATCCAAAAACAACATCCGTGACAAAAATAATGAAGAGTCAACAAAGATACGTTGCAGAATCATTTACTGTAGTAATTCTGTAGAAAATTCTCTCCTATTATCGCTCACACGCGAAAGAATGCTGCGCAACGTAAACAGATCCGTTTCACAATATTTGCTTTATCTGAGCGTGTAGCGATCGCAATTCTTATCAACTACTACTTATCGACTCTTGGAGGAAACATTCCGTGTTGGCTCTCTAATAACAGAACCCAAGGTCTTCACATTTTCTACAGAATTACTACAGCAAGTGATTTGGCAACATATCTTTATTGACTCTTCATTATTTATGTCACGGACGTTGTTTTTTGGATTTCCACTTCCTCCCGTGATCTCTCATTTTTGGCTCCTACTGCCTGGAGGTTGGCAATCTTTCTCACCGGAAAGGACAATCATGCTAGGAGAAGCTGAAGGCGGCAGGCAAAAGAGGAAGGTCCAACGTGAGGTGGATTGACTCACTCAAGGAAGCCACGACCCAGGACCTAAGAGAGGCTGTCAACGATAGGACATTTTGGAGGTCATTCATTCATCGGGTCGCTATCATTTGGACGTGACCTGGTGGCACGCAACACACACAGTACGGTGAACAGCTTGGCAATCTACGCCGAAGCGAGGCGACACCAATCGACATGGGTTTTCAGCTCTGGTGGAACGTTATCACTGTGTCACTGTGTCCTCCTCCTTTGTGGCTGGCAGCCCTTTCATGGAAGAAGAAGAAGAAGAAGAAGAAGAAGAGAAGAAGAGATTGGATTTATACCCCGCCCTTCACTACCCGAAGGAGTCTCAGAGCGGCTGACAAACTCCTTTCCCTTCCCCTCCCCACAACGTGAGGTCGGTGGGGCTGAGAGAGCTCTTGACAGAAACTGCTCTTTTTCAAGAACAGCTCTTATCAGAACTACGGCTTGACCAAGGTCGTCCAGCCAGGTGCAAGAGGAGGAGTGGGGAATCAAACCCGGTTCTACCAGATTACAGTACGCGCACTTAACCACTACACCAAACTGGCCACTAATTGTGGCCTCCTGGTCTTCATACTCGACCAGTCCAGGCTTGCCAGCACCGGGTTGGGAAATTCCTGGAGATTGGTGGGGGGTGGACCCTGGGGAGGAGAGAGACCTTAGCAGGATATTAAGCCATAGAGCCCACCTTCCAAAGCTGCCATTCTATCCAGGGGAACTGATCTCTGTAGCAGGCCTGTAGCCACAGGGGGCTAGAGAGGGCGATGCCCCCTCATGAACATGCCTGGGCCCCCTCTGGAGGGGAGGGAGCCAGGGAGAGGGGCGGCCTCGCCGGGTCTTCCTGCTTCCGCGGCCGGCTTCTCAAAGTTTGAGAAACCCGCTGTGGAAGCAGGACGACCCGGTGAGGCTGTGCAGTGGTCGCCTCTCTCCGTCCCCTCCGATGGGAGCCTGAGCCACAGGGGACTTGAATTCCAGTCCCCCTGCAGCTCAGACTGCCACTGGAGTGCTCTGGAGTGAGTCACCACATGGATGGAGTTGCCGGTGGCGACAGTAAGTTCACCGTACCCCCCGCCGGCATGCCTAAATTGCCCCCCCCCGACAAAAATATTCTGGCTACGGGGCTGCTCTGTAGTCTGGAGATCAGCTGTAATTATGGGGGGGATCTCCAAGCCCCACCTGGGGGTGGGGAAACCCTAAAAAGCAGACGTGCCCAGCTGTGTTCCCTCTAAGCTATGGAGCCCTGTGAGCAAAAATTCTACTTTAAGAACATAAGAACATAAGAGATGCCAATGTTGGATCAGGCCAAAGGCCCATCCAGTCCAACACTCTGTATCACACAGTGGCCAGAAATACCAGGTGCCATCAGGAGGTCCACCAGTGGGGCCAGGACATTAGAAGCCCTCCCACTGTTGACCCCCCCAAGCACCAAGAACACAGAGCATCACTTGCCCCAGAGCCCCTATCTATACCTTGTGGCTAATAGCCACTGATGGACCTCTGCTCCATATGCTTATCTAATTCCCTCTTGAAGCCGTCCATGCTTGTAGCTGCCACCACTTCCTGTGGCAGTGAATTCCAAGTGTACTTCACTCTTTGGGTGAAGAAGTACTTCCTTTTATCCGTTCTAACCCGACTTTCTGAGCTACTAGCGTTAAAATTGTGAGCAGGTGATTTGGCTGCTGCATCCATTCGTTTGATAGGAAGCCATCCTTCCTGAGCTAAGACAAAACATGAGTGAGCCAGAGGCTAAAAAACTGTGAGCTCGCTCACACTAACTCAGCTTAGAGGGAACACTGGACTGCCCAGTGTTGTCAATGCCTCTTTTGTGTAACTGGCTGTCTGTTCTTTTTCAAGGTCTGCTCATTCAACACATCGTCTTTTTCGTCTGCGCCGTGGCCTTCACTTTCCTCGTGGTCGTCCCTTTGCAATCCGGCACCAACATGTACCTCTTTAAAATCGTAGAGAACATGTGGTGAGTGTTCCTTCCCGAGCAGTTAGATCTCTGAGTGAAAAGGGGGGGAGGGATGGGACGCATCCTGTCTCTAGTGTGCCCGCGTGGAGACACGGGCACCCAGTAGATGCCTCTGCTGTTTACGTGACCACTTCCGTACACAACTAATAGCGATGGGCACGTTCACTGGGAGAAGCATTGTGTTTTCCCAGCGATGCAAGAAAGCAAAGAAAATGTGATTTTCTCTGTCAAGAAGCTCTCGATTATAATGTAACGAGATACAAGATGAAAGGCGATGGCACGGCAATATATATATATTTATTTATTTATTATTTATTTATTATTCACATTTTTATCCCGCCCTCCCCGGAGGCTCAGGGCATATCGCCAATAAAATAGAAAACAGTACAAAATTTTTAAAATACATCAACATTAAAACAATATTAGTGCTCCTCTCAGTTAAATTCCAATTTACAATTTCTAAAAAAGGATGGCTGCCCCCAACAGGGGGGGGGGAATGCATGTGCCCAAATTTCAACACCAATAATCAATGAATTTAATAATAGTAAGGCATATGAAGTACTCGGGACAAATTTTCCATAGCCAACAGGTAGAAATTCACTGGTAAAGTTGATCACAGGTAGAAATTCACAGGTGGAGTTCTTCCACAAACAGTTTGTAATAAATTGTAAGGACTTTTTTGAATTTATTACACATTGTTTGTGGGAAAACTCTACCTGTGATCAACTTTACCAGTGAATGTGTACCTGTTTTTAATGGAAGATTTGTTCTGAGTACTTCATATGTCTTACTATTATTAAATTCATTGATTATTGGTGTTTTCATAAGAAGCTCTCGATTGACAGTGCTTGCACTTAGTGGAGTCACCGTGGTGTGTTTATCATGCAGAGACAAAACACGGTCTGGGAAGGTCCTTAGGGAATTCTCTGCATCCTCATAACATTATGCTTTTTCAGGCTCCCCTGGGTGGAAACAAAACCTCTGAACCAGTTTTAAAGGAATCGCATTGCAGAAGCGACCCAAGTAAAAACTGTCTATATGTGGAGCAACTGTATTCGGCCCCAGGAGAACTTTAGAAACCCACAAGATTTTTTTTTTTTGGGGGGGGGTAAGCTTTTTAGAGTCAAAGCTCCCTTCATCAGATACCCAAGAAAGTATCTGATGAAATATCTGACTCTTGAAAGCTCATATCCCAAAAATCTTGTTGGTTTCTAAGAAGCTACAGGACTAGAATCTAGGTGTTCTACTGCAGACCGACACAGTGTTGGAAAATGCAAGGTCTATCGTGCATAGATAAAGGAGATGACAAGAACATCCTGCAGGGGGCAGCAGAGGGGTAACTAGTTAGCATAGTAAGATTAGGGGCTTTGTACTGTTTCCAGACAGTCTCCTTCCTGTCTCCTGATTGGCTCAGTTAGGTCTCCTTCCTGCTCCTGCTGAGAACGACTCGTCTGCTGACTCCCTCCAAGCTACTTAGACAGACCTCTCCCTCTCCCTCTCTCTCTCCTCTTTCTTACAAAGTTTGTTCTCTTCTTAATACACCGACTTCATTCTTTAAACACCTCATGCTCTGCTTTACTGAATATCTACACTCTGCCAACTCACAGCTACCTTCTGAAACTGGACATTTGTGGTTTGGTTTTTTATTCAGGCCCTTCTGGTTGACCTTGGTGGTTTCTGTCCTCGCTCAAAACCTGCTGGCGCACTTCTGTTTCCTCGAAAAAGGCCATCCGCCAAGGGAGTTGACCAACAGGTGACTGAAGAAGACAGGTGACGTTGATCAGTGAACCATCCCCTGAGAGCCCGGATGGCAGAGCGTGGGGAAACCACACAGGATCTGTGTAAATAAGGAAGCGCTGCATCACAGACGCTTCCCGAGTTTCTCCTCAACAGCCTTAGTGGCGCTTCAAGCTACCTCCCCTTATTTCTGACATGGACCCAGATGGATTAGGTAAAGGTCAAGGTTCCCCTTGCTCGAAAGCCAGTCGAATCCGACTGTAGGGTTGCAGTGCTCATCTCCGTTTCCAAGCTGAAGAGCCAGCGCTGTCTGAAGACTTCTCC
>NW_015171703.1:22992-28435 GCF_001447785.1 Gekko japonicus
CACACCCACCTTTTGCTTCTTATTCTGTTTACTTTGTTGTCAAAACCCAGGGCTTTTTTTGTAGCCAGAACTTCTTTGCATGTTAGGCCACACACCCCTAATGTAGCCAATCCTAATGAGTGTCTGCTGTTAGGTGTGGCCTATTATGCTAATGAGTTCCTGCTGGGTGTGGCCAACTCAGGAGCCAGCCGGAACTCCGTTCCGGTGCGTTTCTGGCCAAAAATAGCCCTGTTATTACATTCAGGGCTTTTTTTCTGGGGGAACTCACCAGAACAGAGTTCCAGAACCTCTTCATGGAAAGAACATTCTCAAAAAAAAAATGTTTAAAAGTTCATGAGGGGCACCAGGAGAGCATGACGTCACTTGCGACCAGTGTTCCCACTAAGCTGAGTTAGTGTGAGCCAGCTCACAGTTTTTTAGCCTCTGGCTCACACATTTATGTCCTGGCTCAGCGAGGAGGGCTCCAGAGCAAACGAATGTATGCAATAGCCAAATCGCTCGCTCACAACTTTAAGGCCTTTAGCTCACAAAGTAGAATTCTTGCTCACAAGACTCCGCAGCTTAGAGGGAACATGGCCTGCGACGTCACAAAAATGCTAACCTTTTAAAAATAAGATTTAAACGAGGATTTCAAAGAGTGCCTTGTGTTTCTACTTCATTTCCCTCTCGAGACTTCCGGCACCTCTTTTTCCAGAAGAAAAAACTACCCTGATTACATTAATATTCTGTGTGGTGCGTGGGTGTGACTCTGTACTGGTTAAAATAACAAAAAAAACCACACACAGAACATGAATCTGGAAGCCTTTCACAAGCACGCACCTCGCTCAAGCTGGGAAAGCTATAATAGAGTTCCTGTTAAAGACGATTAAGGAGAACTACAGTGAAATGCTTATAAAAATGATGCACACAGGGGAGAAAATGGAACAGAAAGGCATCTAAATGAAGATAATGGACCATAAATTCAGCACCCTTTGTGGGCACACGGCAGAGAGCTCTACAAGACGAATTATGCACGGTGTGAGGATTTCTTTTGTCGGTCCTGAATGACAAAAGAAAAGACGTCCTCACTCTGTGCATGACTTAACTTGTAGCGCTCACTGCCAGATTAATATATTAAGGGTCGCCACGCTAGCTCAGTTGGCATTAAAAGTGTACGGCTAAGGGTCACAATTTGGGTTGCCAACTCCCGGTTGGGAAATTTCTAGAGATTGGGGTGGGTGAGGACGTTTTCTCCAGGGGGGGATTAAACTCTGTAGTCTGCCAACCTACCAGTTCGAAAGCAAGAAATTGCAAGTAGATAAATAGGGACCACTTCGGTGGGAAGGTAACAGCGTTCCGTGCGCCTTGGTGTTTAGTCGTGCCGGCCACAGGACCACGGAAACGTCTTCGGACAGCGCCGGCTCTTCGGCTTGGAAACGGAGATGAGCACCGCAACCCTAGAGTCGGACTCGACTGGCTTTCGAGCAAGGGAGACCTTTACCTTTAGTCTGGAGATCAGCTGTCGTTCTGGAGGATCACCAGGCCCCACCTAGGGTGGACGTCCTCCTGAAGGGGGTGGGGGTCTACCCGCTGTCTGGGGCCCAAATCCACCACCACTCAGCTGGCCGGCGGGGGAGCCCCGGCCCCGAGCAACCCCGTTTACACCGACATGCCTGGCGTGATGACGTCTCCTCCGGGGGGGGGGGGTGAGCCGGCCACCAGAATGTCAGGTTCCACAGCCAACAACAGCGTACACGCTTATCAGAAAGGTTATACTTTACTGAAGAGCTACAGATGCATTAACAAAGGCACTGTTAAGAATGGTGTCGCCCCTACAAGCATAACGGGATATAGGGTATTCGTATGCACACACACCCCTTCCTTGGGACAATTAGCCACATTCCCGCATGCGGGAGAGGGACCCCCAGGCCGTTTGAGCCAAAGCTGGGAACCGACAGTGCTCCCATGGTTCCCTCACTCCTAGACCCCACACCACCTGCATAGCTGTAGATAAGCAAGCAGGGTATTCGTATGCACACACACACACCTTCCTTGGGCCAATTAGCCACTTTCCTGCGTGCGGGAGAAGGAGCCCCAGGCCGTTTGAACCAAAGCTGGGAACCGACAGTGCTCCCATGGTTCCCTCACTCCTAGACCCCACACCACCTGCATAGCTGTAGATAAGCAAGCAGGGTATTCGTATGCACACACACACACCTTCCTTGGGCCAATTAGCCACTTTCCTGCGTGCGGGAGAAGGAGCCCCAGGCCGTTTGAACCAAAGCTGGGAACCGACAGTGCTCCCATGGTTCCCTCACTCCTAGACCCCACACCACCTGCATAGCTGTAGATAAGCAAGCAGGGTATTCGTATGCACACACACACACCTTCCTTGGGCCAATTAGCCACTTTCCTGCGTGCGGGAGAAGGAGCCCCAGGCCGTTTGAACCAAAGCTGGGAACCGACAGTGCTCCCATGGTTCCCTCACTCCTAGACCCCACACCACCTGCATAGCTGTAGATAAGCAAGCAGGGTATTCGTATGCACACACACACACCTTCCTTGGGCCAATTAGCCACTTTCCTGCGTGCGGGAGAAGGAGCCCCAGGCCGTTTGAACCAAAGCTGGGAACCGACAGTGCTCCCACGGTTCCCTCACTCCTAGACACCACACCACCTGCATAGCTGTAGATAAGCAAGCGTTACAGCAGAGAAGCAGCACAGAAGGAATGCCTCAGTACTTTGTACACAGGTCATCTGACCCCCTCCCCCGGCTATGACAGCATAGCTGACACAACTGAGGAAAAAAACTCTATGGTAACCATAGAGTTTTCCCTCAAATGCTAGATTGTCCCCCTGCAATGCGCCCTGTGCGGTAACATCACCTCCGGGAGACGTCATTGCAGCTCATGTGCTTCCCGCGCGCACCGGGGTATCCCACACAGCAGGCTGGAGCCCCTCACTGGCAATAGACAGGGACCTGACATCCCGAGCCCCACCTGGAGACTGGCATCCCTCGTTTTGGCGCAAGTCACATTCGGGTTGGTTTATTTTTTCGTTTTATTTATTTTATTTATTATTACATGTATATCCTGCCCTCCCCGCAAGCAGGCTTAGGGCGGCTAACAGTCTTTGGCCTAGTGCGCCAAAATCAAAACAGTTAGAAGCAATCGAGCAATTAAACAGTTAAAACAGTTAAATAATGAAACAATTTAAAATTAAAGTGCTCCTGGTCAGTGTTCTCTCTAAGCTGAGTTAGTGTGAGCTAGGCTCACAGTTTTTTAGCCCCTGGCTCACAGACTTTTTGTCTCGGCTCAGGAAGGAGGGCTCCACAGCAAACTAACTTATGCAGTAGCCAAATGGCTTGCTCACAAGTTTAATGCCAGTAGCTCACAAAGTAGAGTATTTGCTCACAAGACCCCACAGCTTAGAGGGAGCATCGCTCACAGTATTTAATCACAGCGGTGTGCCATGTAGCAGCGCACCCATGGGTCTCAGTCTCTGGACTCCACAAGATGGTAAATACGATGTCGGTTAGGCTGGCCTTACACCACAGATGTTAATTGTGGGCATTGATGGTAGTGGTAAAGTTAAAGTAAAGGTTCCCTTGCTCGAAAGCCAGTCGAATCCAACTCTAGGGTTGCGGTGCTCATCTCCATTTCAAAACCGAAGAGCCAGCGCTGTCCGAAGAAGTTTCCGTGGTCATGTGGCCAGCGTGACTAAACGCCAAGGCGCACGGAACGCTGTTACCTTCCCACCGAAGTGGTCCCTATTTATCTACTTGCAATTTCTTGCTTTCGAACTGCTAGGTTGGCAGGAGCTGGAACTAGAGACGGGAGCTCACTCCGTCATTGGGCACCGGGTCTCGAACTGCTGAACTACTGGACCTTCCACAGCCTGCAGTTCAGCGACTTAACCACTTGAGCCACCGCAGCTCCTTTGATGGTAGTGGTGGGCGGCTCCTAATTAAAAGCCTGGTGGAAGAGCTCCATCTTGCAGGCCCTGTGGAAGTGCACAAGAGCTCCTCCGGGAGCTCATTCCACCAGTAAGGAGCCACCACTGAAAAGGCCCTGGCTCTGGTCTCAGCAAGCCTGGCATCCCTGGGGCCTGGAATAACTAGTCGATGTTGTGACCCCGACCGTAGTGCTCCCTGGGGTATATTTGGGGGAAGGCGGTCCCTCAGGTATGTCGGATCCTGGTTGGTTGATTGGTTCAATTTATGTCACCTTCCCTCAGAGGGCTCAGGGCGGTGTGCAGCATATACTCGTACTACTCTGGTTGGCTACTCTGGGTTGGGGAATTCCCGGAGATTTGGGGAACGGAGCCCGGGGGGGTGGGGAGGGGAGGTAGCTCAGCAGGGTGTAATGCCCTAGAGTTAGTAGGCTTGCCATTCCCCCCCAGGGGGGCAGGGGGTTGCCCGCTTTTAGGGCCCCCAATCCGCTGGCCCAGATCCAGCTGGAAGGGGGAACCCCGCCCCCAAAGTGCCGGGATCACGCCGACACGCCCAATGTGATGATGTCACCCGGAGGCAGGGCTATTTTGGGGCAGGAACGCACAGGAACGGAGTTCCGGCTGGCTCCTGAGTTGGCCACACCCAGCAGGATTCCATTAGCATAATAGGCCACATCCAACAGCAGGAACTCATTAGGATTGGCTACATTAGGGGTGTGTGGCCTAACATGCGAAGGAGTCCCTGCTACAAAAAAAGGCCCTGGGTTTTGACCACAAACAAGGTGAACAGAATAAGAAGCAAAAGGTGGGTGTGGCTGGATGAGCACACTTCTGACAATAGGGGTCTGCGGCCTAATGTGCTAATGAGCTGTGGTGTCAGGGTGTGGCCTATTATGCTAATGTGTTCCTGCTGGGCTTTTTCTACAAAAAAAGCCCTGCCCGGAGGTGATGTTATCACGCCGGGTACGTCGCGCTCGTCCAAAAAACTCTATGCTACCATAGAGTTTCTGGCTGGATGCTAGAGCATCCCCTGGCCATGTGCCTAGCGCGATAATGTTCCCTTCTGGGTGATGTCATCGCAGCACGCGCACTATGTGCACACACCAGAATGTCCTGAAATGGATGCCCAGTCCCCCCGCCAGCAGAAGGTGGGGACCTGACAACCATAAGAGCTAGGGATGCTGGCCTCCAGGTGGGACCTGGGGATCCCCCTGGAGTTATAGCTCCTCTCCAGACTACAGAGATCAGTTCCCCTGGAGAATAATGGCTGCTTTGGAGGGTGGGCTCTGTGGCATCGTACCCCACTGAGGCCCCTGTCCTCCCCGGGCTCCATCCCCAAATCTCCAGGAATTTCCCAACCTGGATTGGGCAATCCTACCTCCCCTATCCCCCACCAATGGCCAGTGGGGACCCGGCAACCCTACCTAGATCCTCCTCTCTGAAGCAGCCATTTTCTCCCGCTCAGCTGATCTCTGTCGCCTGTACATCAGTTGTAAGCAGTGTTCCCTCTAAGC
>NW_015171704.1:0-1706 GCF_001447785.1 Gekko japonicus
GATTAAAGTCCACGCACTTAACCACTGCATCAAACAGAAGCGGAGGAGGAGGACGAGAGGAGGAGATTGGATTTATACCCGACCCTTCACTACCCAAAGGTGTCTCAGAGCGGCTTACAGACTCCTTTCCCTTCCCCTCCCCACAACAGACACCCTGTGAGGTAGGTGGGGCTGAGAGAGCTCTTGACAGAAACTGCTCTTTTTCAAGAACAGAAGAAGAAGAAGAGGAGGAGGCAGAGGAGGAGGAGGAGATTGGATTTATACCCCGCCCTTCACTCTGAGTCTCAGAGAGGCTTACCATCTCCTTCCCCTTCCCCTCCCCACAACAGACACCCTGTGAGGTAGGTGGGGCTGAGCGAGCTCTTTCGAGGACTGCCCTTGAGAGAACAACTGAGAGAACTTGTGGCAAACCCAAGGTCATCCCAGCAGCTGTATGTAGAGGAGTGGAGAATCAAACCCGGTTCTCACAGATTGTAGTCCGTGCTCCTAACCACTACACCAAACTGGCTTACAATCTCCTTTTCCTTCCCTTCCCCACAACAGACACCTTGTGAGGTAGATGGGGCTGAGAGAACACTTTCGAGGACTGCCCTTGACAGAGTAGCTCTGAGAGAACTTGTGGCAGACCCAAGGTCACCCCAGCAGTTGCATGTGAAGGAGTGGGGAATCAAACCCGGTTCTCCCGGATTAGAGCCCGCACTCCTACCCACTGCCCCAAACTTTACACCTTCACCGTTCTCCCAAATGGAGACCCAAAGTGGCTCACGTCATTCTTCTCTCCTCCATTTTATCCTCGCAACCACCCTGCGAGGTAGGTTCGGCTGAGAGAGAGTGTGTGACCGGAATGAGGTCGCCCAGTGAGCTTCCAGGGCAGAGTGGCGCTCGGAACCTGAATCTCCCAGATGATAGTTCGACACCAGATCTAAGACCTCCACCACACAGGTTGGGTTCACAGCTAAGGGACGAGCCCCCAGCTTCAGCCTCCTTTCTAACCCTGGGACATTTTTATGGTATTTATTTCATTCTCTCCCTTCATGGGCACTCAAACCAGGCGACAGCACAGTAGGTGATCCTAAAGGGGCGCTCTAGGATGCCTTGAGGTGCCACAGAGAATACTACGTTGCCCCCATGTGACTCTATGCAGCAACGCCCAAATATTGTGCCCCAAGAGCCCCTTGCAAGGGATGGTGGTTGTCTCTCATAATGGTGTGGTACAACCGGGGCAGTGATGCTCTGTATTCTTAGTGCTTGGGGTGCAACAGTGGGGAGGGCTTCTGGAGTTCTGGCCCCACTGATGGACCTCCGGATGGCACCCGGGTTTAGACCACTGTGCGACAGAGTGTTGGACTGGATGGGCCATAGGCCTGATCCAGCATGGCTTCTCCACTAGTGGACCACCTGATGGCCCCTGGGTTTTGGCCACTGTGTGACACAGAGTGTTGGACTGGAGGGGCCATTGTCCTGATCCAACATGTCTTCTCTTATGTTCTTATGTCTGGGGCAGTGATGCTCTGGCTTCTTGGTGCCTGGGAGGGCTCCTGGAGTTCTGGCCCCACTGGTGGACCTCTTGATGGCACCTGGGTTTAGGTCACTGTGTGACACAGAGTGTTGGACTGGATGGGCCATTGTCCTGATCCAACATGGCTTCTCTTATGTTCTTATGTCTTGGGCAGTGATGCTCTGTCTTCTTGGTACTTGGGGGGGGC
>NW_015171704.1:4370-4514 GCF_001447785.1 Gekko japonicus
AGCATCCCTTGCCCCAGACCAAGAGTCCCTATCTATACCTTGTGGCTAATAGCCACGGATGGACCTCTGCTCCATATGCTTATCCAATTCCCTCTTGAAGCTGTCTGTGCTTGTAGCCGCCACCACCTCCTGTGGCTGTGCATT
>NW_015171704.1:4649-4784 GCF_001447785.1 Gekko japonicus
GTATTTTGCTGGGCCAAGGAAGGAGCATCAGTCGCCTCCTTTCCCTGCTGCTGCCGGCCATGTCCGAGCCAAGCCCCGGCAGAGACGCTTTATGGGCTGGGCACGGAACGGCCGGCAGCAATGCTGGCTCAGGAG
>NW_015171704.1:4804-5300 GCF_001447785.1 Gekko japonicus
ACAATGCACCTCGTGGTTTCAAGGCTTGATCTTTGAGAGCTAGAGTTGTCAAATCTGAGTTGGGAAATTCCTGGAGATTTGGGGGTGGAGCCAGCCAAGACGGGGCAGGATTTGGGGAGGGGATGGACCTCAGTAGGGTAAAATGCTGTAGAGTCTACCCTCCAAAGCAGCCATTTCCTCCGGGGTAGGTAATCTCTGCAGTCTGAAGAAGAGATTAGATTTATAACTGAAGTTTGGGGGGTGGAGCCAGCCAAGACGGGGCAGGATTTGGGGAGGGGATGGACCTCAGTAGGGTAAAATGCTGTAGAGTCTACCCTCCAAAGCAGCCATTTCCTCCGGGGTAGGTAATCTCTGCAGTCTGAAGAAGAGATTAGATTTATACCCCATCCTTCACTCAGAGTCTCAGAGCGGCTTACAATCTCCTTTCCCTTCCCCTCCCCACAACAGGCACCCTGTGAGGTAGGCGGGGCTGAGAGAGCTCTGGCAGAAACTTCCC
>NW_015171704.1:6353-12466 GCF_001447785.1 Gekko japonicus
CCCCCATAGCTAGCGATCCGAAACAGTCCAGTGGCACCTTGAAGACCAAGTTTTATTCAGGTACAAGCTCTCCCTCCTCTGTGAGGGCAGATCTGCATGTTCCCCCCGCCCCCAATAGCTAGCAATCCAAAACAGTCCAGTGGAGCCTGAGCGGTGGGTGTTGCCTTCTGACAAACTTCTGGTGATGACAGGGGGTGTGGCATATGCAAATGAGTTATGCTAATGAGTTGTGCTAATGAGGTCCTGCATCTCTTTTTCTACGAAATTACCCATTTGCAAGTGATATACATAATGATATAAGGTGAAATATATAAATGTATGACAAATGAGGCGTGAGTTTATCGAAGAAGGAAATGGTGAGCATAATTTCCCCTTTTACGTTTGTTATGTCTTTAAAATAAAATAAACAAGATTAAAAAAAAGAGTCACAGCCAACGCTTCCTCTAAGCTACGGAGTCCTGTGAACAAAAATTCTACTTTGTGAGCTACCAGCATTAAAGATGTGAGTAGATGATTTGACTACTGCACAAATTAGTTTGCTTTGGAGCCCTCCTTTCCTGAGCAAAGGCAAAAATGTGTGAACCGGAGGCTAAAAAACTGAACTATCTCACACTAACTCAGCTTAGAGGGAACGCTGGTCACAGCTAGCACAATTCCCGCAGGGCCTGTAAAACGGAGCTCTTCCGCCAGCCCTTTGGTTGGCATTCAATCCATTCTGCTCCCCTCCTCCTGTCCACAGCGCTGTTTATGGCCTTTTCCCAGTGCCCTATTGTTTTGGATAGCATCTGGACACTGGAGTTTCCGAGGGTCATTAGTTCATATGGCACATGAGCGAGGTTTAATCTGCTATTGCTCTTGATTGCTTTACTGTTTGTATTGCCTATTGGTTTTATGTTGTGAGTTGCCCGGAGCCCATTTTGGGGGGTAGGGTGGGCTATAAGCACTAATTCGGCTTAGAGGGAACACTTGGTGCTTGGGGGGGCCAACAGTGGGAGGGCTTCTGGTGTCCTGGCCCCACTGCTGGACCTCCTGATGGCACCTGGTATTTTTGGCCACTGTGTGACAGAGTGTTGGACTAGATGGGCCTTTGGCCTGATCCAACATTGGCGTCTCTTATGTTCTTATGCCCCATGGGGTTTCCAAGGCAAGAGACCAGTGATGGCGAACCTTTTAGAGACCGCGTGCCCAAACTGCGACCCAAAACCCACTTATTGATCGCAAAGTGCCAACACGGCAATTGAACCTGAATACTCAGGTTTTACTTTAGAAAAAACAACTCATACAATAACTTAAGAGGATCCAAACAAAGTAAGGGAAGCAATCCCAAATGCTTTCATTTACTTAAAATTATTTGGTAGAGAATTCGACACTTTAATGATGGTCTGGGCCTGGCTGGGGCGATGGCACGCGTGCCCACAGAGAGGGCTCTGAGTGCCACCTCTGGCCCCCGTGCCATAGGGTCACCACCCACTGCAAGAGACGTTCAGAGGTGGTTTGCCATTGCCTGCCTCTGCGGAACGACCCTGGTATTCCTTGGAGACAGTGTTCCCTCTAAGCTGAGTGAGTGCGAGCCAGCTCACCGTTTTCTAGCCTCCGGCTCACCCATTTTTGTCTTCGCTCAGGAAGGACGGCTCCAGAGCAGACTCATTGATGCAGCGGCCAAATGGCTCGCTCACAACTTCAATGCCAGCAGCTCACCAAGTAGAATTTTTGCTCACAGGACCCCACAGCTTAGAGGGAGCGTCGCTTGGGACCAGTGTTCCCTCTAAGCTGAGTGAGTGTGAGCCAGCTTACCGTTTTTTAGCCTCCGGCTCACACATTTTTGTCTTAGCTCGGGAAGGAGGGCTCCAGAGCGAACTAAATTGATGCAGTGGCCAAATGGCTCGCTCACAACTTTAATGCCAGTAGCTCGACCAAGTAGAATTTTTGCTCACGAGCAGGGGTCATTTCCTGCAGGAGCGGAGCTCCGGCAGTAAAGAGCCCAGGGGGCGGGCACATGCAACAAGCCCCGCTCCCTGCTCCCAGCAGCCCTCAGTCAGAGCAAGAAGCAGCCAGGTAAGCTGCAGAGCCCCCCCCCCAGTCCAAAACAGTCCAATGGCATCTTTAAGACCAGGTTTTATTCAGGCACAAGCTCTCCCTCCTCTGAGAGGACAGATCTGCACGTTCCCCCCCCCATAGCTAGCGATCCAAAAGAGTCCAGTGGAGCCTGAGCAGTGGGTGTTGCCTTCTGACACACTTCCGGTGATGTCAGGGAATGTGGCATATGCAAACGAGTTATGCTAATGAGTTATGCTAATGAGCTCCTGCACCTCTTTTTCTACGAAATAACCCCTGCTCACGAGACTCCACAGCTTAGAGGGGGCATCGCTTGGAGGTTGCCCATCCAAACACTAGCCAGGGCCAACACATAAAGCTGCATTCTCCTGAATCAGACTCTCGGTCCATCAAAGTCAGTATTGATCACTCAGACTGGCAGCCCCTCTCCAGGGTCTCAGGCAGAGCTCTTTCACATCACCTCCTACCTGATCGTTTCAACTGGAGATGCCAGGGTTTGAACCCAAGATCTTCTGAGTGCCATGCAGACGCTCTGCTTAGCTTCTGAGATCTGACTAGATCGGGCTGGCCTGGGCTACTGGATTCCAATTTTGTTTTGCTGCTAACAGACTGCCCGGACCTGGATTGCCCCGGCTGAAAAGGTCAAGTTTTCCCTTGCTCGAAAGCCAGTCGAATCCGACTCTAGGGATGCGGTGCTCATCTCCGTTTCCAAGCCGAAGAGCCAGCGCTGTCTGAAGACGTTTCCGTGGTCATGTGGCCGGCATGACTAAACACCAAGGCGCACGGAACGCTGTCACCTTCCCACTGAAGTGGTCCCTATTTATCTACTTGCAATTTCTTGCTTTCGAACTGCTAGGTTGGCAGGAGCTGGGGCCAGAGACGGGAGCTCACTCCGTCATGCGGCGCACTCGGGTCTCGAACTGCCGAACTACTGACCTGCCAGTCTGCAGCTAAGCGTATTAACTGCTGAGCCACCAGTGACCTGGATAGTCCCGGCTGGCCTAATGTAAACTAAGCAAGGCTGACCCTGGGTGAGTGCTGCGATGGGAGACCCCCCCACCCAAGGAAGTCTGCGGTTGCTACCAATTTTCCCTCTAAGCTGTGGAGTCTCGTGAGCAAAAATTCTACTTTGTGAGCTACTAGCATTAAAGTTGTGAGCGAGCCATTCGGCTACTGTATAAATTAGTGTGCTCTGGAGCCATCCCTTCCTGAGCTAAGACAAAAATGTGTGAGCCGGAGGCTAAGAAACCGTGAGTTGGCTCACACTGACTCAGCTTAGAGGGAACAATGGTTGCTACCACCTCCGAATGTCTCTATGGGGTCACTATAAGTTGGCCCTCGTTTCATGGCACAAATGCACACTACAGACAAACAGGGCCAAACAGATCTCCAAAGAAACAGGAGTGTCCTTTAGGGATGGATGGGAATGTATTTGCAAGGCAAATGTGTTTTGCTTGGGGGTAGGGTGAATCCATTAGATGCAGTGGTGGCCACGGGAACAAACAGCTCACAAAGGGGATAAATAAATTCAGGTGGGCAGTCCTGTTGGGTCTGAAGCGAAGGAAAAAAGTTTTGAGTTCATTGGCACCTTTTAAGACCAACAAAGTTTAATTCTGGGTATCAGCTTTCCTGTGCATCCATGTATCTGAAGACGTCTGCATGCACACGGAAGCTGATACCCAGAAATTCCAGAATTAAACTCTGTTGGTCGAGGAGGAGGAGGAGATTGGATTTATACCCCACCCTTCACTAGGAGTCTCAGGCCCCGGTCACACGGAGAATTTGCCGCGCGAAAGGCACGAATATAGGGCAGATTTTCAGGGCGCGATCACACCGCAAAATTTGGGAAGCGTAGCACACCCGTGGCGTCCCGCCGAAGATGCGGAGTTCAAAAGTACCAAGGAAAGTGCATTAGTATTCGGAAAATGCGCGGCACAGGTGGGCGTCTGATCGCGGGAGCGCTAGTATCCTGTGGCATCCGGCGCCCGTCCACGTCCTGTCGCAAACCGGACGTTTTTCGTAAGCACATGTGCACAAACACGAAACTGAAAGCAGTGCTGCTCTGCGGAACTGCGCATGCTCACAAACACAAAATGCTTGTGAGATGGTGCCGCACCGCTTCTTTGCCACACTGCAGCATCGCCGTGTGATCGCCAGCTAGCAGCCGAAACATGGAGACTCGGGGAACTTGTGGTCAGACTACCATGCTTATTTTGCTCTGGGGCGAACAGCCACCCCCCCCCCCCCCGTATCATCTGGCCCGTGAGGGGCCTCAGAGCAGCTTACAAGCTCCTTTCCCTTCCCCTCCCCACAACAGACACCCTGTGAGGTAGGTGGGGCTGAGAGAGCTCTTTCCAGAACTTCAGAGAACACCTGTGACAGAAACTACGGCTTGCCCAAGGTCATCCAGCAGCTGCAAGTGGAGGCGTGGGGAATCAAACCCGGTTCTCCCAGACTAGAGTCCCGGCACTTAACCATTTAAAGGTGCCACTGGACTCAAATTCTTCAGAGGTAGGCAAGCACACGGAAGCTTATACCTTGAATAAATCTTGGTCAGTCTTAAAAGTCCCACTGGACTCAAACTCTGTTCCACATAAATAAATATTTCAGATAGGGGGTAAAATGCGCGGGGTGGGCGGAATAATTGCAGCACTGGGCTTTTAGGTGAAAGAAGAAGAAGAAAAGAAGAGATGGGATTTATACCCCGCCCTTCACTTGGGAGTCTCAGAGCGGCTTACAAGCCCCTTTCCCTTCCCCTCCCCACAACAGACACCCTGTGAGGCAGGTGGGGCTGAGAGACCTCTGACACAAACTGCTCTTTCGGGAACAGCTGTGCCAGAGCTTGTGACTGACCCAAGGTCACACCAGCAGGTGCGAGTGGAGGAGTGGGGAATCAAACCCGGTTCTCCCAGATTAGAGTCCGCACACTTAACCACGACACCAAACTGGCTCTCCAGGGAGACAAAGCTAGGATTGAGTGGCAGAGCAAGAAAGCAAACGTCGGGGCTCCACGTGCAAGCGACCCCTGGAGTCCAGCTCGCCCTCCCGGCCTCTCTCAAGTCTTCGGGCGTCTTGCAGAATCAAGGCCGGGCCTTGCCGGAGCTGCAAGACCGGTTGCCGGAGCTAGAGGCGCTCCCCGCTCCTACGGCCGCCTCTCCTTGCTGCGCACAGTGGCGGCACCTAGCGGCCGAAGCGTTCCTCTGCAAGGGCGCTTCCTCCGGGGATGCCTGCACGTCTGAAAGAAGCGGCGTCTCTTGGAGAGCAGGGGAGGCAAACGGGAGGGACATGATGGTGTTTCAACGGAGGGGGGGGGGGGAGCCCAGATGGCTGCTATGTGAAGCGCCGCCGCTGGGCGAACAGGGGGGGGGGGGGTCCGAAGGGTTACTCCGACAGCTCCGATCCAGGACAGCGTTTCCTTCCTAACTCCCTTTGCTCGTCCGACACGCGTTGGTTAGCTGGTTTGGCCTTTTTAAAGGGGGGGCCGGCGGTTCTGCGTGCAGAGCTTGCGCAATGTGTGAGACACGGTCGCGTCGCCCGGAAAGCAGACCCGCTCGCTTCTCTGGCTTTTCCTGCCCACCCAGCAGTTCGAAAGCAAGACATTGCAAGTGGATAAATAAGGACCGCTTTGGTGGGAAGGCGACAGCGCTCCGTGCGCCTCGGCGTCCACTCAGGCCGGCCACGTGACCGCGGGGACGTCTCCGGACAGCGCTGACTCTTCGGCTTGGACACGGGGACGAGCACCGCATCCCTAGACTCGGCTTCGACTGGCTTTCGAGCAAGGGAAACCTTGACCGTGACCTTCTCTAGCTTTTCCCCGGCGGCGCCGTGCCGCAGACCCGTGTAGGGGAGAACGCGGGCGAGAGAACACACGCGTGTCCCAGCTGGAACCGGGCGGGGCGCCCCGCGTAGGGCAGCAAGCGCCCTTCCCGTCGCCTCTGAACCTGAGAACTCCGTGCTCCTTCCAGAATAGCAGAATAGCACTTCGTCTTGCAGCAGGGAGTTCCGCAAGCCCAGCGGGGCGACCTTGCAAAATGCAAAGGCGGGGGGGGGGGGGGGGG
>NW_015171704.1:12585-18600 GCF_001447785.1 Gekko japonicus
GGGAGAGGGGGGGGGGTCCGGTTTAAAACCAAGAGAGAGAGAGTGGCTGGGAGGCAAGAACGGAGAGAAGGAGGAGGAAGGGAGCGGAGCGCGGAGGAGCTCCGGGGGCGGCGGGGAGGAGAGAGCCCAGAAATGCAGCCTCCCCCCCTTCCCCGTCGAAGCAAGCCAGCCATTGCGGGGTGGGGGGCAAGGAGGCGTTGTGCGCCCCCCCCCTCGAGAAGCCCCTCGCCCCGATGCCTGCTCGCGAGGAAGCCCATACGGACGCCAGAGCCCGTCGCTGCAAGCGGGCAGCCTCCGCCCGGCTTGGGGGGTGGAATGGGGCTGGGAAGCGAGCCGGGGACGCCTCGACAGCGGGAGGAGGAGGAAGCCATTTTTCTTCGCCCGGACTGCCTGGAGGTCGCCGGTGTCCCGATTCCAGCCTGCAGAAATGGGGGGTGGGGGTGTGTGTGTTTGTGCATCTTTATGGGGGGGGCTTTAAATACAAGCGGCGGGGCTGGCTCCGAGGCGCTTCTGGTTGCGCGTTTTCGCAGGGGCAGCTTCGTATTCTCCTCCCAAGGGGGAAAAAAACAAACCATTTTGCATGTAAAGCAAACGGATGCGAGGTTTTATTCTTTCTGTGCGTGCAAATTTGACCCGGTAAGTATTTCTACGTGTGGACTTGTATCATCTTCCTCTTCTCTCCCCCCCCACCCCCCAACATCTTTTTTTAAAAATCTCTGCGCGCCCCTCATTTGCCTTCCTTCCCCCATAAGCGTCCGTCAACCTCTGCTATTGAACAGGGAATCGTTCTCGTCTCAAGCGGTGTTCTCCCTAAGCTGAGTTGGTGTGAGCCAGCTCACAGTTTTTTAGCCTCCAGCTCACACACCTTGGTCTTAGCTCAGGAAGGATGGCGCCAGAGCAGTGTTCCCTCTAAGCTGAGTAAGCGTGAGCTAGCTCACAGTTTTTTAGCCTCCGGCTCACACACTTTTGTCTTCGCTCAGGAAGGATGGCTCCAGAGCAGGGTTCCCTCTAAGCTTAGTGTGAGCTAGCTCACAGTTTTTTAGCCTCTGGCTCACAGATTTTTGTCTTAGCTCAGGAAGGAGGGCTCCAGAGCAAACTTATTTATGCAGCAGCCAAATGGCTCGCTCACAACTTTAATGCCGGTAGCTCACAGAGTAGAATTTTTGCTCACAAGACTCAACAGCTTAGAGGGAGCATTGGTCTCAAGTACAAGAAGCAAGGGTTACCTTGTGTCCTTTTGGTTCCATTATACAGATGGACCCAAGTGAGGCCGATTAAGGGGTTGGTTGACCGAGTCCTTCGCTTCTCTGGTTGCCCAGGTTGGCGGCGTTCTGGACGGCCCGGCTAGCCCCGGGCTGGCATCTGCCCTTCGGTCACACTCACATCTCATCCCTATTTCCATGATTCCATTCTCCGTCTCCCCTTTTGCGCTCCCCCACGTTTGCGTCATAGTCACTCCTAGGCTGCTGGATTCCGTGCAGTTTTACGACCTCTCGCAGTCTGGTTCACACTCACTCACGCGGGGCCATCCGTACCAAGGGTGCTGTGCTAAAGAGTTCCCTGCCCCGAAGAGTCTGCAGGCTAACATTTTACACAGCTAACGGGGGGAGAACTGCATGCCCCTTTCAGCTGCAGACGGTCCGGCTGTAAGGGGGACCAGATTCGAGATTCTTCCTCGGGCTACCGCGTGAGCCGGGCAAACCCAGCTCTCGGAGTGATTCCGGCTCTTGTGAGAAGGGTGGGCGAAAACAACATTCGCAAATAACTCATGGGGGTGTGGGGTGGGGGGCAAGATGAGATAGTCCTTTGACTGTGGAGTGCGCCTCTGTGGGATGGGCACTTTTGAGTCGCACATCCCCCCCCACCCCCCAGCGCAGTGTCTGAAATCTGCATTTCAGGCGAGGGAAACGTAAAAAAACCCCAGTTTTCGGTCTCGTTTTTCTTTGGGGAGCTGCACGGAGTCAAATGTCCCCAGGGAGGATTTTTGCCACTCACGGCACATATGTGATGAGGAGTGACTGTAATGGAAATCCACAAGGCTTACTTCTGAGTAAAGACGCCTAAGCACGGCGCAGCGCCCTTTGGAATGCCTGGTCTCCAGCGAGCCTCGAGTGAGCCGTTCTCTCTAAGCGGAGTGAGTATGAGCTAGCTCGCAATTTTTTAGCCTCTGGCTCACACATTTTTGTCTTCCCTCCGGAAGGACGACTCCAGAGCAAACTCATCGATGCAGCGGCCAAACCGCTCGCTCACCACTTTAATGCCGGTAGCTCACAAAATCGGATTTTTGCTCGCAAGACCCCACAGCTTAGAGCAGTGGTGGCGAACCTATGGCAGGGGTGCCAGAGGTGGCACTCAGAGCCCTCTCTGTGGGCACATGTGCCAGCGCCCCAGCCTGGCCCAGACCATCATTAAAGTGTCGAATTCTCTGCCAAATAATTTTAAGTAAATGAAAGCATTTGGGATTGCTTCCCTTACTTTGTTTGGATCATCTTAAATTAATGGATGAGTTGTTTTTTTCTAAAGTAAAACCTCAGCATTCAGGTTCAATGGCCGTGTTGGCACTTTGCGATCAATAAGTGGGTTTTGGGTCGCAGTTTGGGCACTCGGTCTCAAAGGTTCTGCTTATCTCTGGCTTAGAGGGAGCATTGCTTCTAGCCAAGATCTGCCTTTTCACACAAACGAGGGAGAAGGCGAAAACCGCTTCTGCAAAGCTGCGGGAAGGCGGGTCGGGAAACGCGTTTCCCTTTCTCTCCTATGGCGTGTGGCGCTTGCCCGTGGCACTGGAGCAGAACTCCATGCGCCAAGGGACGGGAGAGTCGGGATCAATATTCCCTCTAAGCTGTGGAGTCCTGTGAGCAAATATTCAACTTTGTGAGCTACCAGCATTAAAGTTGTGAGCAGGCAGGTGATTTTGGCTGCTGCATAAATTAGTTTGCCCTGGACTGGAGCCCTCCTTCCTGAGCGAAGACAAAAATGTGTGAGCTGGAGGGTGAAAAACTGTGAGCTAGCTCACACTGACTCAGCTTAGAGGGAACACTGGTCGGGACTTCTCATTCGGCCGCCATTGCTGAACCAAAAGTGGATGCCAGTCCCCTGAAACAAAAGTGGGGAGCCGCCTCCCGCCTTCTCCCCCTGCCGCCTCCCGGGGAGCATGAGGCGCACTGCATGCCCGCGGAACCCCGGGGGGACGGGGTGTGGCCGGGAAGCGGCCGTTTGCAAGCGGAGGAGGAGGCGCGGCGCCGCTTGCACGGCGGGCAAACAAAAGGGCCAAGGCGTGCCGTCATGGAAAAATACACCCGGACCTCCAGGGAAGGGGGCTGGACCTATGCGAGACGGGGAAGGGGGGCGGCGGCGGCGACTGGCAAGCATGCGCCGTGCGCTTTTCGGAGGAGGAATGGGGGACGGCGCCCTTCCCTGCTCCCGACCCTTTTGCGCACAGCTGGGCTGGATGAAACGTGCTGGATGAGTGGGCGGCGGCGTGGGGGGAGGAATGCAGCTGCCTGCCGGGCCTGGGGAGCAGCCGGGCAGCGTGCTCAGAACAGGAGGGCACCGGTCGGTGGCGTGGGCGCAGCGAGATCCCGGTGCGCGCGCCGGCAGGACGCATGGAGTGCCAAGGAGGCGCGCATAAGCACATCAGAAGGAGAACTCTGGCGTGCAGCTTGGCGGCGGCGGCGGCGGCGGGGGGGACCTCTCTCTGGGCATGTTTGAGGGCGCCACGCTGTGGCAGGAACCAGGGGCCGATTCACCATGAAGCAGAGGAGGCAGGCGCTTAGGGCACCAGGGCCAAAGGGGGCGCCGCAAAGTTGGGGAAAGGGTGAAAAGCTTCGTTTGTACAGTATATTGTGTTCTCATGTGAATATATATATATTAAAGATTTTTATTGCAAGGATATAAAACAAAACATATTCAGTCTTTTACAATATATCAATCTGCTTATATCCATTTTCAAATATCTCCCCTCCCCCCGGTACATGGCTTCTCACAGTGCGATTTCCCCTTCCCATTTTTCTCTTTATCTTTAGTTCTATTTTACATAATACAAAATGTTTTCAGATGACAATCCTCAAATTGTCAATACAACCATTACTAGTTTTTAGGTCCAGTCTAATAATTATCGAAACTTATTAAATAATTTTTTACATTCCATTTAGTCTCTACATATTCTTTAAAGTCTTTCCATTCTTCATAAAATTCCTCGTCTTCTTTACCATTAAGTTTCCGTGTCAGTTTATCCATTTCTGCCATAAAAAGTACTTTTTTTCTCCAATCCCATATCTCTGGCACTTTATCTCGTTTCCAAAATTGCGCATATGTCGTTCTTGCAGTAGTAATCAAATACCATAGCAATGTCTTTTTTTCTGGGAATATTTTTTTTTAAATTATTTGTCACAAAAGTCATTTATCACGATACAGTAACATAGAGGTGCATCTCAACAACGTTCCAAAATTTCATCAGAATCAAAGAGAATCTTAAACAATTCAATGAAGAGATCTTCTACAATTCAGTATAACATCAATGGCTTTAATAAGAACATAAGAGACGCCAATGTCGGATCAGGCCAAAGGCCCATCCAGTCCAACACTCTGTGTCACACAGTGGCCAGAAATACCAGGGACCATCAGGAGGTCCAGCAGTGGGGCCAGGACATTAGAAGTCCTCCCACTGTTGACCCCCCCAAGCACCAAGAAGACAGAGCATCACTTGCCCCAGAGCCCCTATCTATACCTTGTCTACAGAATTAATTACGCAAGCTGCAACCTGCATTGTCTATCTGGTCAGACAAGGTCGACAACTCAAATGGACTGGGGGTCAGTGTGGAAAGGAGGGGGGCACCAAGATTGCTCAGTGCTGAGGGCGCCAGTGAGCCTTCATCTGCCCCTGGCAGGAACGCACAAGAATACAGGGAGCCCTATTGGCACAGCAGAGTTGGTATTGTCTACTCTGACTGGCAGCGCCTCTCCGTGGCTCAGGCAGAGTTCTTTCACATCACCTGCTGCCTGGTCCTTTTATCGGGATGACCTGGGACCTTCTGCGTGCCAAGCAGATGCTCTGCCACTGAGCCACAACGCCTCCCAACAGGGACCCCCGGGGGGAGCAAGATACCAGCTCTGGCGCCCCTCTCCGAGGACAGAACCAGTGTTCCCTCTAAGCCGAGTTAGTGTGAGCTGGCTCACAGTTTTTTAGCTCTGGCTCACGCATTTCTGTCTCAGCTCAGGAAGGAGGGCTCCAGAGCAAACGAATTGATGCAGCAGCCAAGTCGCTCGCTCACAACTTCAATGTCGGTCGCTCGCAAAGTGGGATTTTTGCTCACAAGACTCCACAGCTTAGAGGGAGCGTTGGACAGGACTCTGGTGCTGATCAACCCTTGATGCGGCCAGTAGGGAAGAACATGTGCAGAGTGCTTATCGCTCCCTTGCCCGAAGTTGCATGCAGATCCTTTCTTCAAACATAATCATACCTGCCCCCCCACGGCCTGTGCATATTGATATTTCAAGGAAGCAGATTCAACTGTGTGCTGTTAGAGAAGCAGTGTAGCGTAGTGGTTAAACCGTCAGACCAGGGTCTGAGAAATCCCGGTTCGAATCCCCACTGCCATGGAATCTCGTTGGGTGACCCCGGGCCAACACTCGCTCTAAGCTGTGGAGTCTTGTGAGCAAAAACTCTACTTTGGGAGCTCCTGGCATTAAAGTTAAGAACATAAGAACATAAGAGATGCCAATGTTGGATCAGGCCAAAGGCCCATCCAGTCCAACACTCTGTATCACACAGTGGCCAGAAATACCAGTGCCATCAGGAGGTCCACCAGTGGGGCCTGGACATTAGAAGCCCTTCTACTGTTGACCCCCCCAAGCACCAAAGAAGACAGAGCATCCCTTGCCCCAGAGCCCCTATCTATACCTTGTGGCTAATAGCCACTGATGGACCTCTGCTCCATATGCTTATCTAATTCCCTTTTGAAGCCGTCCATGCTTGTAGCCGCCACCACTTCCTGTGGCAGTGAATTCCAAGTGTTA
>NW_015171704.1:19074-26748 GCF_001447785.1 Gekko japonicus
GCTAAAAAACGGTGAGCTAGCTCACACTAACTCAGCTTAGAGGGAACACTGCCCCGGGCCTGTCACATACGCTCAGCCTAACCTACCTCGCTGGGTCGTTGTGGCCATGAAATGGCAGAGAAGGATGGATCAGGAAGAAAGGCGGGAGAGAAATAAAGTGAACAAAGAAGACACAGAGGTCTCGAAACGCTGTTTCCCACTTCCCCAGCATGAAGTCCACCAGGGCAAGGGAGCGCTCACTCATCCGGCTGGGACTTGTCCCGGAGAACTTTGTGGCGAATCCTTCTTTTGCTGCGGCGCTGATCAACTGCTGATGCGGCCAGTAAGAAAGAAGGTAGTTTGGTTTAGCAGTTTGAGAGACAGTTTGGTGTAGTGGGTAAGTGCGCGGACTCCAGTCTGGGAGAACCAGGTTGGATTCCCGACTCCTCCACTTGCAGCTGCTGGATGACCTTGGGCAAGCCATAGTTCTGGCACAGCTGTTCTTGACAAAAAGAGCAGTTTCTGCCAAGAGCTCTCTCAGCCCCACCTACCTCACAGGGTATCTGTTGTGGGGAGGGGAAGGGAAAGGAGTTTGTAAGCCACTCTGAGACTCCAACTGAACATAAGAACATAAGAGATGCCAATGTTGGATCAGCCCAAAGGCCCATCCAGTCCAACACTGCCACACAGTGGCCAAAGATACCAGGTGCCATCAGGAGGTCCATCAGTGGGGCCAGGACACTAGACGCCCTCCCACTGTTGCCCTCTCCCAAGCACCAAGATGACAGAGCATCACTTGCCCCAGACCGAGAGTTCCTATCTATGTTGTTCAGTCGCACAGTCGAGTCCGACTCTTCGCGACCCCATGGACCAGATCACGCCAGGCCTTCCTGTTTTCCTCCGTCCTCTGAAGTTTGCTATCTATACCTTGTGGTTAATAGCCACTGATGTACTTCTGCTCCATATGCTTATCTAATTCCCTCTTGAAGCCGTCCATGCTTGTAGCCACCACACCCTCCTGTGGCAGTGAATTCCATGTGTTCGTCACTCTTTGGGTGAAGAAGGACTTCCTTTTATCGGTCCTAACCCGAGTGAAGGACAGGGTATAAATGCAACCACCACCACCTCCTCCTCCTCCTCTTCTTCTTCCCTCCGATGTCAGGTTTTGCCCGCTGTCGAAACACACATCTCAATCCGCCACATGGCCGCTACGCTCTTCCACAGGCAGAACCCTGCCTTTGAATACCCCGTTCCCAGGAGGGAAATAACCCGGGAAGCCGTTTGTGAGGTTCCCAGAAGCACCCAGCCCATGGCTGTTTGTGAAGCGGCGTTGCAGGACTGGGAGCATTTCTGGGCGGCTCTGGGATTGCAACATCAAGAAGTGTGTTTTTGTGAGCACACCGTGCAGCGCAGAGATGCTGGCACTGGAGAGCGAGGGTGCGGACTGGAAAAAAATGGGAATTGTATGGGTGGGGGGTGGGAGGAGAGGACACACACACACAAGCCGGCAGCAGTGACCAGAAGGGATATATATGGAAAGCAGCAAGGGTGACTCACACTCCCGAACCTGGAAAATGCTGCACCGGAACGGAGGGTGGTGGTGGTGGAATGTCTTTGCGCATGGCCCTGTGGCTTGTTTTCCTAGCTGCTTTGTGTGTCGGAGAATGCTTAAAAAAAAAAAAGGCTTAAAAATAACTTGAGTTCACCGCTTGGTCTTTTCAAAAAGAAGCGAGAAGCCTTGGCCGGATGAGTCTGTACTATTTTGGTGTGCATGGGGTGAGTGTGGAGAATAAAAGGGTGGGGGGTGCCAACCTAGCAGTTCGAAAGCAAGAAATTGCAAGTAGGTAAATAGGTACCGCTTCGGTGGGAAGGGAACAGCGGTTCCGTGCGCCTTGGTGTTGAGTCATGCCGGCCACGTGACCACGGAAACGTCTTCGGACAGTGCTGGCTCTTCGGCTTGGAAACGGAGATGAGCACCGCAATCCTAGAGTCGGACTCGACTGGCTTTCGAGCAAGGGAAACCTTGACCTAATGTCTGTCCCTTTCTGCTTTCTCTGCCCTTCTCTGTTGTCCGCTTCTGCCTGGTTGGAATGGAGACCACAAATGCCTGGGGGGGGGGGAGAAAGGGTATTATATGGGAGGAGGTAGAAGGAGCTAAGGATAAGAGGAGCAATGATGCATGTGTGTGGGGGGGAGTAGGATATGGGAGACAGAAAATACAGGCAGAGGAGGGAGGGGTGTGTCGGGACGTGGCGCATGCTCGGTGCTCACGGCCTTCCAGCACTCCCCGCTCCTCTTTCTGGGCCTTTCCGCCTCTGAGTTGCTCTCTAAACTTAGCTTGTGAGCTCTTACAGATGGGACACATCCCCTTCCCCCTCTGCTTTATGTTACTCTGTAGAACTCCGCGCTCCTCAGTGTCATCCTCTCTAAAAATAAAGTAAAACGTCTTTCACAAAGGCTTGTGTGATGATTCACTGCCCCGTTCCCCATGCCAATCCCAGGACGAGAAAGGACAGCTGTTTGTTACTGGGGAAGCGAGAGTGATATTGGATTTATACCCTGCCCTTCACTACCCGAAGGAGCCTCAGAGCGATTTATAATCCCCTTCCTTTCCCCTCCCCACAGCAGACACCCTGTGAAGTACGTGGGGCTGCGAGGACTCTCTCTCGAGGACTGCTCCTGAGAGAACAGCTCTGAGAGAACTTGTGATGGACCCAAGGTCACACCTGCAGCTGCATACGGAGGAGCGGGGAAGCAAACCTGGTTCTCCCAGATTAGAGTCCGCGCTCCTAACCACTACACCAAACCGGCTCTCACACCAAACTGATTGGATTTATACCCCGCATTTCACTCGGAGTCTCAGAGCGGCTCGCAATCTCCTTTCCCTTCCCCCCCCCCCCAACAAGCACCTTCCCCTTCCCCTCCCGACAACAGACACCCTGTGAGGTCGGTGGGGCTGAGAGAGCTCTCTCGAGGACTGCTCCTGAGAGAACAGCTCTGAAAGAACTTGTGACTGACCCACAGTCACACCAGCAGCTGCATGTGGAGGAGTGAGGAATCAAACCCGGTTCTCCCAGATTAGAGTCCGCGCTCCTAACCACTACACCAAACTGGCTTTCCCAGTAAACCCGTCTCCGATTGCCGTGAGTTCAGTAGGAGCCAGGTCGAACCCTCCCCCAGGGAACAAACGCTCTTGCAAGGGAACGGCAGGACCAGAGGGGCCCAAAGTGTGTGGGAAGCTGTGATGATCTCATCCCACAGCTGGCGTTTGAAGGAGGAGGCCTTCCTTTGAAAACAGGACTCCTTTTTGGCAGGGTTCCCTACAATCCCGGGCTCTGTAATGAGAAAAGCCCCGGAGCTTCACCCAGTTCTCCGCTGCAAGTTACAGCGTGCTGCGTCTTCCTGGGAATCATGTGGCCGGCGACGTCTGGAGGTGTGGCTCACACTTTCCATGCGCTCTGGCCAGAGTGCCTCGCTGGGACAAGAGCAAGCATCTTTGGGGACGCGCGCTGAAAAGCAGATCCGGTTGGTGCCTGGAGACAGAGTACGAGCCGGTCTTGCCTTCTGGCGCCGGCTTTGTGACATCGTGTGCCTTTGGGCCGGCGTGTCGATTCTGAGCGGGCGGAGAAACAAAATGTTCTAGCTTGCTCAGCGGTTTGACGGCTGGTTGCTCGCTCTCCGTTGCGGCGGGCTGGGACTTCGTGGTAGAGCGTCCCCTTGGTGTGCGGAAGGCCCCAGGTTCACTCCCCGGCATCCCCAGGAGGCCCGTAGCCAGGATTTTGTGGCTTGTGGGGCAGTTTTTTTTTTCTGGTGGGGCTGAAGTTCTCATTGCCAAGGGAAAGCTGTGACCAGGATAGATCTCCAAATCGCAAGCTGTCGGCCACTTTAGAGGACAGTTCTCAGCCGCTGCAAGTTAATCACTTCTGCCAGCCTGAGCCACAATTCTGAGAACAAGCCGGCAGGTGGGAGCGATGATTTCTATAGTCAAGAAAGCTAACACTTAGGCAGAAAAACTCTGAAAGGAGACCAGTTTCTTGATACAGAGTTCGAAGGGGTCTTAGAGGTCACCTACTCCAACCCCCTTGCTCAGTACGGGAATTAGTCAACGACAACACCCCACTCTGATGAAAGGAGTGCACGCCTTTAAAAAAAAAAGTTCTAAAGTGACCGAAAGAAGCATTTCCAGGAGAAATACTTGCGGGGCCGTGCCATGAAGAAAGGGGACAGAGCCTCCCGAAGCCCCACTGTATCTACGGACCTGGTCTCCAGTTATGCATCAGGTTGTAGGTGATGTGAAAGACCACAGCTGGAGACCCTGGAGAGCCATTGCCAGGCTGAGTGGACAATACTGATCTTGAAGGACCGAGGGTCCGATTCAGTCTAAGTTGTCTCCAGGGGTCATTTCCTGCCGGAGCGCACAGGAGCGGAGCTCCGGCAGTAAAGAGCCCAGGGGGCGGGCACATGCAACAAGCCCCGCCCCCTGCTCCCAGCAGCCCTCAGTCAGCGCAAGAAGCAGCCAGGTAAGTTGCAGAGGGCCCCCCCGCCCCCCTCCGGTCCAAAACAGTCCAGTGGCACCTTTAAGACCAACTTTTATTCAGGTACACGCTCTCCCTCCTCTGCGAGGACAGATCTGCACTTCCCCCCCACCCCCAATAGCTAGCAATCCAAAACAGTCCAGTGGAGCCTGAGTGGTGGGTGTTGCCTTCTGACACACTTCTGGTGATGTCAGAGGGTGTGGGATATGAAAATAAGTTATGCTAATGAGTTATGCTAATGAGCTCCTGCACCTCTTTTTCTTCGAAATGACCCTTTGTCAGCTTCATGTGTGTTCATGTATGGTATTAGCCGTCCTCCAAGGCAGCAGTTCATCAGGAATATGTTGGGGAAATTGGCAAAAATACTTAGATATTCAGAGTTTGCAATGGATCTTTGCTTCACTGGAGAGGAGGCGTTTCTTTCTGTGTAAACATCTTTATTTCTAAGGGAAGGGTATACAGCAAAATCTGCAAAATAACAAAGACCTAAGGCTACATCTGCACAGCTACAGACCAGACCAACCACACAGTCTCACAACAGTAACAGCAAGAATGGAGATTCTTCTTCTTCTTGACCCCTAGAACAGGGGTGTCAAACGTGCGGCCCAGGGGCCGGATTAGGCCCCCGGAGGGCTTCTCTCAGGCCCACAGTGGAACCCGCTGTCTTCTGCTTCTTCCAGTTCTGCTGCTGCTGCGTCATCGTAGGTTTGCAGCTTACAGATACACACCTGAATAGCATCCTCAAGATTGCAACAGCGCAGACATTTTGATGCAATAATTCAGAGCAAGAGGTGTCATTTATCAGACACTGTTAAACAAACAAAATATTGCAAGAGTGCTAATGTCTTAAGCATGTTTTTATTTTAAGTAAAAAAAAACCACCCTTTGTGTTTGTGTCCTTTATGATGTTTATATCTCCGCTCCCTGGCATTACATTTTATGACACACATGGCCCAGCCCAATAAGGTCTCATTTATGTCAGATTCAGCCCTCGTAACAAATGAGTTCGACACCCCTGCCCTAGAAGGAAATTACCTGAATACATTAACCAATGATTGTGAGTAAACAGACTTAGATTTCCCGGGCTTTCTTCCCATTGGCTCTGAGCCAGGTTTCCCTTCCAGGTCAGTTTAAACAATAGCACAGAAAGTAAACAGATTAACCCTATAATGAGTGAATTTTAGACCTTGCAACACACACATATTTCCAACAGAATAGACCTCTGTGATAGACCTCATCTCCTGAGGCTTTGGTTAGATACATAGGAATTATTATTGGTTTTTTATTTGATGTATTTTAACTGTTTTTAACTGCTTGTATACTTTATCTGATGGAACCCGCTATGCGGGGAGGGCGGGATACAAAGCCAATAAAATAAATAAATAAATAGACGTTAAAAGGTCTGCTTTGCATTTGGAAAGGGAAGGGCCGTGGCTCAGTGGCAGAGCCTGGGCTTCGCATGCGGAAGGTCCTAGATTCAATCCCCGGCATCTCCAATTAAAAGGACCAGGCCGGAGGAGGAGAGATTGGATTTATACCCCCGTCCTTCACTACCTGAAGGAGCCTCAGAGCGGCTTACGATCTCCTTTCCCTTCCCCTCCCCACAACAGACACCCTGTGAGCAATGCTCCCTCTAAGCTGTTGAAAAGTACTGAGACTGACGCATCACACAGTGATTTTCTATTTTGGGTCAGGAACGCACAGGAATGGAGTTCCGGCTGGCTACCAAGTTGGCCATACCCAGCAGGAACTCATTAGCATAATAGACCACGCCCAGCAGCAGAAACTCATTGGGATTGGCTACATTAGGGGTGTGTGGCCTAACATGCAAAGGAGTTCCTGCTACAAAAAAGGCCCTGGGTTTTGACAGCAAACAAGGTTAACAGAATAAGAAGCAAAAGGTGGGTGTGGCTGGATGACCACCCTTCTGGTGACATGGGGGTGTGGCCTAATATGCTAATGGGTTTCTGCTGTTGGGTGTGGCCTGTTATGCTAATGAGCTCCTGCTGGGCTTTTCCTACCAAAAAAAGCCCTGCTTTTACTTAGTGATTTCAGAAAAGCGGAGATACAATTGCTAGCTCGCAACCACACCCATGACACACACCCACACCCGTGATAGGCTATATACAAGAGTTACAACCTTATAGGTCCTCTGTAGCATCCTTACTCGCCGGTTGGCGGCTTTTAGGATCCTAGGGCTCTATTGTCTCTGGTCGCGAAGCTTCGCTAGTTTGTCGGACCACATGGTGGCCCGACCGTGTGTGTGGCTCTGCCGGTACACAACAGCTGTGGAGTCTTGTGAGCAAAAATTCTACTTTGTGAGCTGCTGGCATTAAAGTTGTGAGTGAGCGATTTGGCTGCTGCATACATTCGTTTGCTCTGGAGCTCTTCTTCCTGAGCTAAGGCAAAAATGCGTGAGCCGGAGGCTAAAAAACGGTGAGCCAGCTCACACTAAGCTCAGAGAGAACGCTGCCTGTGAGGTAGCTGGGGCTGAGAGAGCTCTTTCGAGGACTGCTCCTGAGAGAACAGCTCTGAAGAGAGCGCAAGAGAGCACCTGGCAGAACCAGGACTGTACCAGCTTTGCAGTGGGCGCGTCGACTGGAGGCATGAAAACGCACTGCCAGCGGGGTCGCCGGTGCCAGGCAAGATCTGCAGTCTTTTGAATTTCACAAAGGCCTTAATTGGCTCTTCCCGACTTGCATGCGCTCAGCGGCACCGTTTGACCTACTTCTTGCCGGCTTTTAAATTATGCAGGATGACATTTTTCTGGCTTGAAAAGCCTGGCAAGAGAAAATGAGCCGGCGGTCTCCAAGGACCGTCCCGGTTTGCAGGGAAGACGTATCTGTTTTTAAAATGCTGTAGATCGACCCCCGGGTCTGAACGGACTCCAGATGATGTGGCCGGTGTGGCGCATGGGGGGATGAGTGCTTCTTCCTCCGTGGGGGGACCAGATGAGGGTGGCACCTTAGACTGGCCCTTCCAATCCTGCTGCAGATACCAGAATCCATCTCAACAGTGCGGGCTGCAACCTTTAAAGCCCTCGATGTCTCAAGCAGGAGTGTTCCTTCAAAAACCCAGTCCTGGAGCTAGGGTTGTAACCTGTTTTTAAAAAAGCTGTAGATTGACTCCTGTTTAAAAAGTCAAATTTTATTGGCAAGGC
>NW_015171705.1:0-8379 GCF_001447785.1 Gekko japonicus
CTATGCCTGTGGCCATCACTGCATCTTCTGGGAACGAAGTCTACATTTTGAACGTCTACCTATCAAGGTTAATGTTTACCTGTCAAGGCTATCTACATGTTGTTGTTGTTTTTTTTAAAGTACCCGAAGGTACACTTTTATTATTTTTTCATTATACACTACAAACATACATGAAAACAAACAACGCATAACTACCACTAACAAACATAAAACATATAACAGGAGGCTTATTCTAAATTCTGTTCTTCATTATCTATTTTACTAGCTTATCTTTTCTGCGTACTCAAATTTCCATCAAGTTATTACACTTATATTATACCAGTCATAAAATCTCTTCCAAGTTTTTTGAAAAGTCCATTGTGTTCCAGCTCTCATCTCCAATGTCAATTTATCATTCTCAGCCGTTTCAAACAGCTTATTCACATATTCTTGTTTTGTTGAGATCTCCATTGTTTTCCAATATTTACCATATAGAATCCTTGAAGCTGTCGACAAGTGAACAATCAAATACCTATCCGCTTTATCAAAATCTTTCGGAAATATATTCAATAACAATATCTCTGGAGTAAATGGGACCTTAGTTCTTATTATTTTTTGCATTATTTCATGTACCCATTTCCAACACCTCAGTTATTTTATTATTAAATCCTATCCTCTTGTCCTTTAGATATATCGATTCCAGTTGTGCTTTCCTCCACCAGGATAAATGTTCTGGTAATTTAAGGTTATCTTTTTTGTCCAAAATGTCCTGGTATCTTAACGATTCTTCTCCTGCGTAAACATTTGGTAAAGTAAACGCCTCTAAAAGTATTATTAATCTTGATCTTTTGGTATAAAAGTTTTTGTGTATAGAGTCCCAGACCTCTTATAGAAGCGTACCTGTACCTCTTGTGAAACTTTCATCCGCCTTGCATAAGCTGAATTCATTCTATATACTTGGTCAAACTCTTTTTCCACATCCTCTTTTTCCATGTTCATATGGTCTGCCAGCATCTTGGCCATCTTTCCTGAAATATCTTAATCTTTTTCTTCTGGGATGTTCTGAAATCTTAACACATATGCCGCTTTCTCCACCTGTAGTCGTATTAGTTCTTGCTCATATTCTCTTTGTTTATCTTCCATCTTTCTTGTATCCTCTTCCACTGCTTTGGTCCTCTTAATCCGTCCTCTCATTGTTTTTCTTCAACTCTGCTATTTCTTTTGAGTTTTCAGCCACCTGTTTCTGAATACTTTGCATACTATTCGTAAATTGTTCTGTTATTTGTGTGATTTGGCATAATATTTCTCCCATTTGGCCTTTGAGTGGATCGACTGCTTCTGCCACCATACTGTGCATTTCTTTCTGAACAGGTGCTGCTAATTTGCTGACAGTCACTCCCTCCGTCCCAGGTGATGACTGCAGGGTTTTGGTGGTCTGAACAGTCTTAACATTCAACATTTTGCTGTTTTTATTTTTTTCCCCTTGGGCTTTGTACCAGTTCCCAGACAGTTTCACTGTTGCCGCTTTTGTTTATTATTTTGCTGTCAGTCTGGCTTTCTTCCCAGAGTCCCAGGGCTCTTTTTGTAGCAGGCCCCCTTGGGCTTTGTACCAGTTCCCAGACGGTTTCACTGTTGCCACTTTTGTTTATTATTTTGCTGTCAGTCTGACTTTCTTCCCAGACCTGTGACCAGGGCTCTTTTTGTAGCAGGAACTCCTTTGCATATTAGGTGACACACCCCTAATGTAGCCAATCCTCCAAGAGCTTACAGTAGCGCCTGTAAGAAGAGCTCTGTAAGCTCTTGGAGGATTGGCTACATTAGGGGGGGTGTCGCCTAATATGCAAAGGAGCTCCTGTTACGAAAAGAGCCCTATCTCTATATTTGGTTTAAGCCCAATTCTGGATCACTGCCCAGTGCTGGAAAGTCGCCAATGTCCCTTGGCTGAACGCCTAGACCTTTGTTTTTATTTTCTCAAGGTCACTGCCTTTTCCAGCATTTAAATACACAGCCTCACTCCAACTGGGGGGAGGGAGTCTAATTTATAGCCATCAATAGTCAATAGTCAATAGTAGGCGATTTTAAACATAGCAGATGCTTTTATTCTTTCTCAGTCCAGTGCTTTCACCCTACAAATTGTAATGGGCCTCCTGCCCCCCTCCTGAGGGAGGGAAAAATTGAGATCGAGGTAACAGTGGGGACTTACTATTTCTTTAACCACAAACAAGTCTTAAAATAATTCAGCTGCCAAAACTCCATTCACGTCGCTGTCAATTTCTGCTTGCTCTTCTATTATATGCCTATTGGTATTTTGCCCTGCTCATTCCCCTCTACTCTGCCAAAAAGCTGCTGGCATTTGGGATGTTCTCCCTCGTTTTTTGGCCAGTTGAATAGAAATGGGGAGAAATTCCAGTCTGTTGAGGGGCTACCAATAGCGACAATCTTTGCTTTGAGAACACAGATCTATTTCATTAACTCACAGTTATGTGCTTGGCTCGATCTTCGCTTGGCAGCCTCCCAGTCCACGGTAGCGACAGCTCTACCCACCTCCGTGGGTTTCTTCCTCCGGTTTGCTTCGGAGCGAGCCAAATAGGTCTCCCAGCAAGTTGCTCTCTCCCTGGTACCTAAGCTCAAGCCCCCTGCCCCCACTGCTCCTGCCCCGGAGCGTGGGGTGGTCTCCGATGATCAGAGACCCTTTAAATCCGAAGGAAAGATCAATCACTCGGAGCTCGGCTCTCGAGCGACCACTGGTGCCACGCTGCAGCCGCGTCTCCTTTGCTATCTACATGTTTGTTCACTGTTGTTTGTTTCTCAAAGAAGTCCAAAAGGTTGATGAGGCAGGACTTCCTTTTCCAGAAGCCATGCTGACCTCCCTTCAGTGGGCTTTGTTCTTCTATATGCCTAATAATTCTGTATTGACTACAGTTTCTATTAATTTTCCTTGGACAGATGTTAGGCTAAGTGCCCTGTAATTTCCTGGTTCCTTTGGACCACTTTTTAAAAATTGATGTAACATTTATTTGCTACTCTCCAGTCCTCTGGTACAGTGACTCATTTAGTGATGAGTTATATATATCAATAATGTAACATTTTAGCTACCTGAGATTCCTCAGGTGTGTACCATTTGGACCTGGAGACTTATTGGTTTGTAATTTCCTTCCCTTACAGGTCTAGAACATCTTTCATAACCTTAATCTGACTCAGTTCTTTAGACTTTCTCTCAGAAAATAGTGGCTCTGGCCTGGGTACATACGCCACACTTTCTACAGTGAATGCAGATGCAAAGAATTCATTAGGTTTTCTGCCATCTCCCTATCTTCTGTTAGCATTTCTTTTATTATTTGGTCATCCAATGGCCCAACTGTTTCTTTGGCCAGTGCAGCACTCTGATCCTCAAAATTCTCTTTTTACTCACATAATCATTAACTGACTAACTTACACTTCCTTTGCCAGACCCTGTGCTCCCTTCTCTTAACTTCATTGGAGCAGACCTACAATATTAATGATCCAAGTCAAGCCATCAAAGGCAAGAAAGGCTTCTTTTAAAAAAGTGAAGGTCTGCCCCAATGAAGTGAACAGAAGGGAGCACAGGGTCTGGCAAAAGAATTGTTAAGTTAGTAAGAGCAGTGAATTTCTAAAAGCATCAAGACAAACAATAAGCATTTTCTTCAAATATATGATACAAAAATCAAGCTTTTAAATTGTACCAAAAACTCATCAAGCTGTTGCCAGGCAAACAGCTGTTTGGGAGGCTTTAAGTTTGGAAGCCACAACACAGAAGACCACATATCTTAATTCAGGAGAATGCAAAAGTACACAGAACAAGAGACCAGAGAGGACCTCAATGTGACGATGAGAACTTCATTCCCTCCCCCACTCCAGCTACTGCTACAAGTGAAGAAAATGTGCTTTTTGTTAAGGGTACAAAATTGTGGAGAAACATAACAGCACTCCAGTAGTTGGAAGGAATTTCTACTTGGACATTAACTGAGCAATTCAGAACCATGAAGCAACAGAGGCAGAGACAACAGGACAGAGCAGCTTGCTATGCCTCTCCAGCTAACAACCTTTCCTGCTATCAGGTGAGAAAGCTATGAGCAAACACGTCAGTTTAAAAAGGAGATCCTTCCCCACTTTTCTACTGTACCTGCAAGGAGGTGACCAATTAATAGTAATGTGAAAACTGGTATAATTGATTTGCACAGTGTACAAATTAGGCTACCTGGATTTGGGCAATTGGAGTATAGCAACTATAACTCTAGTGTTTCAAGTGGAAAGTTCAAGAGAATGGCAAACCTTATGTTTTTATCAGGTACATTTAAAAAAGTGAATTTATACCAGATGTATTTCAGAACAATACAAGCATCAGGGAGACAGGATGTTTGTAACTCCCAATTCACATTAATGGGAAACACACATTTGCCAGCACATAGTGCATGATTAATGCAGGGACCAGATCTCTTAAAGATTACTCTAAACTACTACAAAGACTTTGGTAAAGGTCAAATTATGGTCTTACCTTCTGGCCAGCAATGCACTCATTTCCTCCATTAATCCACTTCCTCCTAGGGGCAATGGCCCATTTCCACGCCCAGTATCTGTTTTAGGTGAAGCAGAGCTTGTTCCTCCACTTTGATTAGGAGACTCTTCATTCTGAAATTGACAATGCACAGAAGTAAAATCATATGGGAATTATACTGTCAGAAGGTATTTACTTATATATAAGGAAATCCTGCATGTATTTGAAAGTCCAGATAATCTGTAAAACAGGGGTATCAAGCAGGTGGCCTGGGGGCCGAATTAGGCCCCGGGAGGGCTTCTATCAGGCCCACAGTAGAACTGGCTGTCTTCTGCTTCTTCTTCCAGTTTTGCTGCTGCTGCATCATTGTAGGTTTGCAGCTTACAGATACACATCTGAACAGCATACTCAAGATTGCAACAGCACAGAAATTTTGATGCAATAATTCAGAGCAAGAGGTGTCAGTTATCAGACAATGTTAAATAAACAAAATATTGCAAGAGTGCTAATGTTTAAAGCATGTTTTTATTTTAAGTTAAAAAAAACCCTTTGTGTTTGTGTCCTTTATAAAGTTTCTATCTCCGCTACCTGGCATTACATTTTATGACACACATGGCCCGGCCCAACAAGGTCTCATTTATGTCAGATCCGGCCCTCATAACAAATGAGTTCGACACCTCTGCTTTAAAGTGTAGGAATAACAACCCTAGATTTGAATGACCAAAAGTTTAGACAGAGACTGATATTGGCCTATTAGGCATTATGATTAATATTGTTAAAATTCTGTGCAGACATTATATATATATATATACCTGTACTTACCCGAGATACTTTTCTAAGATTGGCTCCTGCAAGAGCAGCTGCAAGTCCTGTTAAAGGGCGGTAATCTTCAGACATCGATCCCATGGAAAAACCAGTGGCAGGCAGAGGAGGGGCAGGAGGTGGAAGAGGAACCTGGTTAGGAAGGGGTGGTGGAGGAGGAGGAGGTGGTGGTGGCGGCGGCGGCCCTGATGGTGGAAGAGGTGGTGGTGGAGGTGGCCCTGGGGGAGGTGGTACAACTGATGGGGACTGAACAGGGCCAGCTGGAAGAGGTGGAGGTGGTGGAGGTACAGGTGGCCCTTGGATAACACCTAATTAAAAAACAAACAGAAAAAGCAAACATAAAAATTGTGACAAGAACTGCATACTATTAGAAAAAAAGTTATATACCTTCACAGGAACCCTAATTCAATAAGAAATATCTCACCACTACAAAAAAGTATTCCCCAGTATAATGTGTACTTTAAGAGTAACAAGCCAACAATTCACTGAAGAAAATCAGCCCTCATAAGCTTCTCAGTAATAAACAATGTTGGATATTCTGCAGTATTTGAATAACATACAAATAACGTGTGAAAGAAAACAGACTCTCTGAATAATACTTAATGATTATAGCACCAAAATGGTATGTGTCCTAGATGTAAGCTTACAGTGCATATCTATTTTTATCAGATCCTTCTATTTTAGCCAATTTAAGAGAAGACAAAATAATTCAAACAGAACTTCTATATTTACTTAGTTATATCTCACACTTATGCACTTTCTTAGAAGTATTAAAAGCATGTATTAGTGGAGTTAGATTTTAAAATGCTTGTGGAGAAAGCATTTCCCCCCACACCATTCTTTATTAAATGAATTTTAAGCACTGAATAAAGCTTGTCCATGTCCTATAGATAAGAGTTTGGTTTGTGAATACAGGCAGATTTCCATCTCCCTTTGGAGTGTTGGATTACTGCATGACTAACATCAATGGAACAGCTGCAAGTATAAGCTATTACTATCTATTTACTTACTGTCATGTATATACATACATACATATACAACCAAAGCAACAGTATGGGGTTCTGTATATTTTAAATGAATAAATCAGAACTGAGAAAAGCCTGTTTAACAGTAAATATTAATCAACACTAATCTAATTACTATGCTTCTGTCCAATCTTTTTTAAAAAAAAGAATAACAAAACATATTCAGCAAATAGTCAAAGTATTCTTTCAAACATTAAACTTGGCATATGAGAAAAGCACCATCTTCACATTTTCACAATTCCCCCACAGCATACTTGCCAGACATTTGGTGGGGTGGGGTGGGGTGGGGTGGGTATTAAGATCACTGCAACTTCCAAGGTATTAAATCACGTTTTGGATGCAAATTCGTTTTGAGTGCATTCCTGATTAGTTAATTAGTAGCAATAACAGAAAGCCTTACCCTGATGGGACGGAGGTTCAATCGGCTGAGAGGCTGTCTGCAAGACTGGCTCAGAAGCAAAGGAGTCTCCCAGCACAGAGTTTAGAGAGTTCTCAACAGAGGCAGGGGGAGCTGCAGAGGGAGAAGGGAGAACACTAGGCTTGGATGAGGGAGCCGAGGAATTAGGGGAGCTTGGAGAAGCAGCTTGAGGTCCAGAGAGTGAAAGAGGCTGAAAGGAAGGTGGTGGTGGGGTTGGACCTGAGGTAGGTGGTGAAGGAGCTGGATAATTTGCCAATTCTGGAAGCCCATTGGGTGCTGTAGGGGATGGTGACATTTGGGATAAGTGAGCACTAACAGGAATTGGTAAGACAGGCTTTGGGCCTGTAGCTTTACCAGGAGGGCTGCTAATCATTACAGGAGGAGATGGGGGAAGGGGTGCAAAACTAGAAGCAGACCAAGTAGTGGACTTGGTACTTGAAGTAAGAGACACTGGGGGATTCACAGGTGAGGGTGGTCGAGAAGTTTTGTTCAGAGGACGGGGAACTGTGGCATAATGGGGAAGAACAGGGTGGAAGGCGGAACCCAACGATGTAGCAAAACGTGACGCAGAGTGCCTTAGAGGTGGTGTAGGGGGGGAAGAAACTGGCTGTGCAGAAGTCACTACAGCATAATCCGGAGTAGAGTCTGACATTGCTTTAGCATATGATGGAGGAGGTGCTGAAGGAGGCTGGCAGCTGGAGTATTCAGGAAGTGAAGTGCTATACGGGGAGCTGTCGTAAGATGGAGCTGGACAGAAGATGGAAAGCAGCAGCAAAGGCAGGATAAAAGAGGAAAGAGAGAAAAAGGGAGCTAATGAAGCAACAAAACCAGCATTCAAACAAAATTTATAAATGTAGACTATAGTTAGTACCAGAGGATTAGGCACAAGTAAATTACTGTTAGAAGAATTTATTTACTATCAACAGATGCTTTCAGTTTTGTCATATATTTGTTCCAATATTTGGATTTACAAACACATTCCGGAAATGCCAGAAAGTCAGCTACAGAATAAGCTCTCCGGTAATCAGCAAAATTAATCAGTTGGAATCAAGTGTAGTGATCTTAACATTTGTTTTAAGACTAAGAAACAACTTCAATATATAAATAAATATGCCTCATCCTCCATAGAAAGTAGATAACACATTCACATTACAAAGTAGTAATTCCACACGGCACATGAGAGATTAGAAAATTCTTCCTTAAGTGACTTCCTTAGGTAACATTCTGCTTTACAGAGCACTTATTTTTCAACTACTACAACATTAATCAGAAACCGATATACAATACAGAAACTGATCACTTAGGCTGGTAAATAGCCATGTGCATGGCTACCTGTGTCAAGGAAAAACTGTCCTCAGTTGAACAGCCTTGGCCAAGTGTTTTGGATACAGTAAACTAGAAACCATGCCTATTTTTCAGCCTTTAGGGTTTCTTATTTTAATGGCCAAATGTTTTAAATATCGCTACCACAAAAACTAATCCTGACCTCTTCTCAATGTTTTTCATATATGACAAAAAGCATTGTATATGGGGTAATCCAGTTTGTCATCAAAATACAAAGCTGGTATCTCACAAAGATACAAACAAACATTTTTGAAGAACTGCAGAAAGTAGGGCCG
>NW_015171705.1:8396-18358 GCF_001447785.1 Gekko japonicus
GGCTGGGAAGGAAGAAGAAGAAGAAGGGGAAGAAGAAGAGTTGGTTTTTAAACCCTGCTCTTCACTACCCGAAGGAGTTACAGAGCAGTTTACATTCTCCTTCCCTTCGTCTCCCCACAACAGACATGCTGTGAGCAACGTTCCCTCTAAGCTATGGAGCCCTGTGAGCAAAAATTCTACTTTGTGAGCTACTGGCATTAAAGTTGTGAGCAGGAGATTTGGCTGCTGCATAAATTAGTTTGCTCTGGAGCCATCTGTCCTGAGCTAAGATAAAAAAATGTGTGAGCCAGAGGCTAAAAAAACTGTGAGCTAGCTCACACTAACTCAGCCTAGAGGGAACACTGGCTGTGAGGTGGATGGGGCTGAGAGAGCTCTGAGAGAACTGTGACTGACCCAGGGTTACCCTGCTGGCTTCATGTGGAGGGGTGGAGAATCAAACCTGGTTCTCCAGATTAGAGTCCACCGTTCTTAACCACCAAACCAAGCTGGCTCTCAGCCTAGGCCTAAGGAGCTGTTAGGATCTTACTAAACCTATATCAAAGATCTACTCCTTAGGGCCTATAGTTTCCATTATACAGGATGCATTATCTACAGTGAGATGTGGGAACCTTTAAATAAGCACAGAAGAATGCCAACATATTCAGTTATATTATAGCTAAGCTGAAACCACTCAAGTTCTAGATTTTGCAGCAAAGTGCTCAGTCATAGAAAAACCAGACATGCACACATGTGCACATAAATACTGCATCTCTCAACATTTTCAACACTCCTCAGCATTCAAAGCAAGTCCTGTAGTAATGGATATCCCTGAATCAGGTAGTCATGAAAGAATACAAAATGGATGATGCCAGACTCCCAAGAGAGATGATCTAGCTTTTTTATTCACATGTGTTTGTGATAAGAAAAACAGCCAAGCATCCCAAGGATTTGATACTGCTTTCCACAGTAAGCACTACTGCCTGTTCCTTCTCTCTGAACAGAGCTCCTGCAATTTTTGTTGTTGTTCAGTCGCACAGTCAAGTCCGACTCTTTGCGACCCCATGGACCAGATCACGCCAGGTCTTCCTGTCTTCCGCCGTCCTCTGAAGTTGGCTCAATTTCATGTTCGTTGCATCTATGACACTGTCTAACCATCTCATCCTTTGCCTTCCTGTGCAATAGTCACAGGTTTATAATCAAAAGACACTAAGGTACAAATGGATGCTCTCTGGGAAGAAACAAAGGCTCTGCAAATGTATAAAATTCAAAATTTTTATGTGGCCTTCTGAATGAAAATCACAGCGCTCTGGTCTGTAAAATATTCAAATACTGAACAGGGACAATATAATATTGAATTCGAAGTATTTCACTTAGTAATTCATAAAAAATACTGTCCACACAGCTTGCTAAAAGGTGGTCAACAAGATTCTTCATGCAGATCTGCCAAATGGCAGTAAATTCTAATGCCAGACATGCAATTTACTCAGACAACTGGCTACTGCCAGTTTATTGAGAAATAACCTAAAATATGCCATATCCCTCTCCTACACACCCTGAAGGAAAAGAGTTACACACTGTCCAAAGTGCAGACTGAAGTCTGCTGGGCTTCAGGGCCGAATGGAGGCGGCTACAAGGAAGGGATACACAAATGTTAAGAGAGCATAACACGGAAGTTTCACATAAGAAATTTCATACTTCAGCTGACCTGGATGGCCCAGGCTAGCCAAATCTCCCCAGATCTCAGAAGCTAAGCAGGGTCACCTTGGTCAGTATTTGGATGGGAGACCACCAAGGAATACCTGGGTCACTACACATGGGCAAGCAATGGCAAACCACCTCCTTTTGTCTCTTGCCTTGAAAACCCTGTGGGGTCGCCATAAATTGGCTGTAACTTGACAGCACTTTCTACCAACACCAAGAGAGCATAACTATGAAGTTTTCACATAAGAGATCGGCTGGAATAAGAGAAACTGTGGTGCCAGCATTAAGATGTTGAATAACAGAAATGGATTTTACAGAATTTGGGGAAGAATTAAAACCAGATTTTTAGGAACAGCTGTGTAGAGATACACCCCACAGATGGCCCAACTCAGCATAAAATACATAGGATATCATGCTTACTTCCTTTGTATAAGGCTTTACATCTAGAATTGTATAATATGGCTTGAACAGCAGAATACACTCCAAGAGACTCCTGGAAGTCCCTTGCAACATTTTTTTTCTAACCAACAAGAAAAAGTTGTGGGAAAATAAAAGCTTAAGGGGGAAAATAAGTGGGAAAATAAAAGCCACTGCCAAGTCAGCCATTTACCATTTTCAGCTGATTAGGCATTTGGTTCCCTTCCTTAACTGCAACGACTTAGCAACAGTGATCCACACGATGGTCACCTCGAGACTGGACTACTATAATGCTGTCTACATGGGGCTGCCCTTGTCGCAAATCCGGAAACTGCAGCTAGTGCAAAATGCAGCAGCCAGGCTCTTGATGGGTCTCCCTATGCAGGGGCACATCCAGCCTGTGCTAAAGGCCTTACACTGGCTGCCGATAGCATTCCGAATTCACTTCAACGTGCTGGTTCTTACCTTTAAACCCTTATATGGTCAGGGGCCGACATACCTGAGGGACCACCTTTCCCCATATATACCCCAGCAAGCACTGTGTTCAGGGTCTCAAAACTGATTGACTCTAATTGTGATTATTAATGATATTCAATTACCTGCTACACTAGAGTCAGTTGTATTAGAACTAGGATTGATAGACTTGGAGAGAAAAAGTACAAGGACACAGACTGCAATATTGATTGCAATTGCCAGGATCTCCATCACGCAATTTTGGAAAACAAAAGATGCTCCATCTTTATATTGCTGGCAAAATAAACTCTGGGAATACTTTGTACTCAGTAGAATTTCTAACAACACCTTCGAGGAAAACACAGCAAGTAAACAAAAACTATTCCATGCGACTTGATACCCTATATTAGAATATCTGGCAAATAGTGGCATTGTACCAAAAATCGCTATTATGAAAAATTGTCATATTTTTAAATCATCACATGATATATTTCTGTATGTTTTTTCAACCCCAACCTTTTAGTTACGTAAAAGAAACTATTTCTTGTTTAAAAATGTTCTCCTATAGTTATGTAATGTTATATCTTGTTGATATATGGTTAATAATTGCAGTGTTGTCTGTTTGTTTATATATGAAAATAAAAATAATAAATTGGAGGGGGGAAAAACTGATTGACCCTCCCGGGCCCCAAAGACATCAGACTGGCAACAACCAGGGCCAGGGCCTTCTCAGTGGCAGTTCCGCACTGATGGAATGAGCTCCCAGAAGAGACCAGGGCCCTCCAAGACCTTTTACAGTTCTGCAGGGTCTGCAAGACAGAGCTCTTCCACCAGCCTTTCGTTAAGGAGCTGCCACCATTAATAACACCACCAACATTTCATTAAGGATCATTAATGATACTTGAGAAAGGTAGAGCCCGTGCCCTGATTCCATCGTTACAGCCTGTGCCTGCCGCATATATATGATAAGAACGGGAAACTGATGAGAAAGGCAGACCAGAAACCACACTAATATAACTGTTGCCACCATCTCTAAGTATTAACTACAACCATAGGATAATAACATACTCCTAAAGAATTTTAATTCGACTTTATGCCTAGAAGAAGCAGCTGCCAAAAACTTTTGCATTGGCTCCTATACAATCATAGTTTACATCCAAAAGTAGGGTTTGGGAAACTGAATCTGGCAAGATGTTATCATGCACCAAAATCCACCTCTGGATCCACTGCGCTCTCTCTCTCTTTTTTTTTTTAAGCAAGGGGCAGTCCATCACTATGTGTAAGATGGTACTGATGAGATGGTATTGATGATGTCAGTCGCACATGCTCATACATTTGACTAGAATGTCTCAATCATGCCAGGCTTCCAATACAGCACACCTTCTTTCCAGGAGGCACGCACAGAACAGACACAAAACACATACGGGTTAAAAATGCACAGGCAACTTCTCAGTTTCATTTATCTTTCCTTTTCCTATAAAAGACTTTAGATGAGATTTTCTTAAAACAAGTTGAAAAAGTTAAACACTTGTACAATGAAAGCTCAAATACATAACCATCACCCAGAGTGCATGTAGCTCCTGAGAATAATTTCTGTATCTCACAAGATTCCAGTTAATTTATAGGTAATCAAGGAATAAGTAATTTTAAACTCTGACTATTGTTAATGAGCTCACACAAACCACATATTTCAAGGCAATATTAAAATTCTTACCAGCACTTGACAGTTTTCTTTCTCTTTCCCATTCCAGCTGCTCTCTTTCTAGCTGTTCTTGGTGTTCCCTTTCCTGCCTTTCCCATTCCAATCTCTCCCGCTCTTGTCTTTCCCGTTCTTGTCGCTCTCTTTCTAGGCGCTCTTGCCGGTCTCGTTCTTGCCGGTCTCGTTCTTGCCGGTCTCGTTCTTGCCGGTCTCGTTCTTGCCGGTCTCGTTCTTGCCGGTCCCTCTCCAGTTGCTCCTGTTTTTCAAATCGCTCTCTCTCCAGTCTTTCCTTTTCTAGCCTCTCTCTTTCCAGCCTCTCCCGCTCCAGCCTCTCCCTTTCCAGCTCCTTCTGGCGTTGTTGTTCCTGCAGCTGCCTATAGTAAAGCAAGTGAGAAATGTTAAAATGGATTCGGAACATAAAGCTTGACCATTAATACAAAAAGTAGTGAGCAATGAAAGTTTTACAGTGCCAATTTCTTATTTTGATAACACACTAATGGCACTCTCCAAAGTTGAACAATGCTATACAAGCTGGTGGTCTGCAAGAAATTACAGAAAGGAAAAAGTCCTGAAACCTCAAACATTTCCCCATCCATAATTCTCTGAACTATCAGCAGCTTAAGCAGACTAATTTCCCTCATTTTCTTCCCTTCAACTGATTCTCAGCATTCTGTGTCCTGGAGCATATTTAATTCTAACCAAACTTTTTCTGTGCATGGAAGAGAGGTCTTTTAGTTATTTTACAAAGTAATATTTTTCTGAATACCTGGAGAGTCACCTGAAAATACTGAGACCCCTTCATTGTCCCCAGGTGGCCTGATTTTGCTGCTCTATGGGACATCAACTCCACTGGAGTGGCCCCAGTTTGACCACACTTGCTTCTGCTCCCCGATGCTTTTGGTTCCACTTCCTTCCCTCCTACCCAGATGGCTTCAAAGCCCTCTTTGTTGTCCCCCCACTCTTGCTGTCTGCTGCTTTCGCCCTCTCTTGTTTGCAGATCCTGGCTGTGACCAGTCCTCTCCCGCCTCTATCCCAACTCCCCCCTGCACTCACTTTCATGTGCGACCCACACAACATAATACTATTTTGGGTAGCTCCTACCCCTCCTATCCCTCCCACATATACCAGGTTCACGCATATATGTAGACATTCTTCTTTACTTTCTGCGTTTTTTTAAAAAAAACTCTGCAAGCATGGTGCTTTCACTGGACTTGCAAAACACCTTTGCAGTGGGTGGCCACATTTTTTATCCACATTGGACTGAGTCATATATGGTTACTAGATGAAGCAACCAAAGATTCATGTTTTGGTAATATGTAGACCAGGGGGTTCCAAACCTTTTTAAGCCTATGGGTACTTTTGGAATTTTGAGAGGGGGTGATGAGCACCACCCTAAAATGGCTGCTGCAGGAGGTACAGCCAAAGTCAAGATGGCTTCCACAGGAGGCAAGGCTAGGGTTGCCATCCCCCTTGTTAGGATGGTGATTCCGCCAGTTTTGGGGGATCCAATCTGCCACCGGCTGACCAGCTGGTGGGGAAGCCCCACCCCCAAACAGCCCCCTCCCTCATTGTGTTGCTGTAGGGGGTGATGCAGTGACATCACTTCTGGGTGACGTCATCGTGCTGGCAACGCTGATGCGGGAAGGGCTGTTCAGGATATTTTACCCTCAAAACCATAGTTCGCCGAAAAACTAGAATGTAATCCCCCAGACATCAGCAATGTGATGACATCACTTCTGGGTGATGTCATTGTGCCATGTGTGCAAAGATCCTGACAAGGACCCAGGAACCCCCTGCTGGATTGGAGGTAGGACCTGGCAAACCTAAGCAAGGCCAAATCAAAAATGGTTGTCTCAGGAGGTGGAGCTAAACATAATGCCTCCCTCCTTGTTTTGCAAAAAAGTTGCAGAAGGGGAATAAAAAGAAATTAAGGAAACCCCAGGAGGAAGGAGAAAAAATAGGGGGAACAATCAAAGAAAAACCTGAAAAGGGAATGGAACCACAAGCATACCAGTCCTCCTAATCCTCTAGTGGATGTAGCTGCTATTGCAACCATGGAAAATCCTTTCATTTGAATGACAAACAGCCCCCTCCCTCATTGTGTTGCTGTAGGGGGTGATGCAGTGACATCACTTCTGGGTGACGTCATCGTGCTGGCAACGCTGATGCGGGAAGGGCTGTTCAGGATATTTTACCCTCAAAACCATAGTTCGCCGAAAAACTAGAATGTAATCCCCCAGACATCAGCAATGTGATGACATCACTTCTGGGTGATGTCATTGTGCCATGTGTGCAAAGATCCTGACAAGGACCCAGGAACCCCCTGCTGGATTGGAGGTAGGACCTGGCAAACCTAAGCAAGGCCAAATCAAAAATGGTTGTCTCAGGAGATGGAGCTAAACATAATGCCTCCCTCCTTGTTTTGCAAAAAAGTTGCAGAAGGGGAATAAAAAGAAATTAAGGAAACCCCAGGAGGAAGGAGAAAAAATAGGGGGAACAATCAAAGAAAAACCTGAAAAGGGAATGGAACCACAAGCATACCAGTCCTCCTAATCCTCTAGTGGATGTAGCTGCTATTGCAACCATGGAAAATCCTTTCATTTGAATGAGGGCAGCCAATAACAAGCCTTGCTTTACAATGGCCCCAGCCACTATCCAAAAAGCTCAGCAGGCACCATGGCACACATGGGTGCCGCACTGGAGAATCCTGATGTATACCTTGTTCATATTGCATACAGTCTGATCTAGTTCTCACTGTGACAAGTTGATCATCTTCTCTGAACAGTGAACCACCAAGATATAGATTTTAACTCAGGTAATAAGCCTCTGGAACAGAATGCAATGGCATAACTCCAGGAATAGGTTAACTATAGATATTTAATATTTACCATTTTCCTCATATATAAATAACAAATGAGGACCCGTGAGGTGCACTGTTGGACTGCTTAGAATTATTCACATCAAGCAGAGATTGCGGCTGCCCACAACAGGTATCAAAACCCAGAGGTGTATAGTAGCTATAACATCTGATATGTTTGTGTTTCTGTTCAGACATGATGCTTACTGTGTGGCTTTGGGCAAGTCAATGCTTCTCTATCTGATCCACTTCACATGTATGCAAAATTAAAAATGCAAGTAAGCACATCTGCAGAAGCAAATAATGCAAATTTAACAGAGGTACTGCCTTCCCATGAAGACTCACAGAAGCCCAAGCATCTTCTGGAAGCTCTGTAAGACAATGCCTGGGCTGGCCTTAATTGTCTAAGCTGAAATCGATGGAGCAAGGCACAACTGGAATTTAGTGGGTTTCGCCTGCCTGTTCCAACTCATCATGATGTTAGGATACCTATTAAAAATAATGATTAATAACCCACTAGTTAAACAAAAATGTCCAGGAGCTGCATGTTTCTTATCATTAGTATAGACATTTTAATATATTTATATATTCTTTTTATTAGAAACAACTCAAAGAAGTGCAGAGTATGCATGGATTATGTGGCACAACAGCACCAAGTCTGCACTAAACCAAGAATGACTAGTTACTACGATCAATGCTGCCACCAGCGGATGCACTCCACCAGCAGTTGGAGGAGTGAAGGTTAGCAATACCTAAAGTGAAGATTCACAAGAAGGCTGCTCAGATTAGTTGGCTACACCTATGGCTCCATCTGGAGTGTGCTACAAAGATATAACTTAGAGCAATAATTAGTTTCCATACCATTAAGGCATTGTTAAGGCTTTCTTAACAATAGGCAAGAAGCCCATACCAATACAGACTGATAACTTATGGCACATGTGTGTGGGGGGGGAAGGTTACCCAAGACCAAACTTTATTTAATGCTAGGCAACCTGGGCATTTGGAAGCTCTATAAATATCAATTATTTCTAATCATTTATTGGAGGGAACAGAAATATCACATATTGGAAACTTAGGGACAAGCAGCTTCCTTTGTAATCAATATTTATAAAGGCAGCAAATCCTGACACAGAGGCTAAAATTAAGAGATCAGAGTGGTAGGAAAAAAATAGACAGCAAATGTAATAGGCAAAGGATTACTGATAGACTGATACCCAATCAAACAGAAGCATAATGCATTTAGGCCTGACAGTTATTAAAGAAGAGTGGGAACATGTTTATCAATCTAGTAGAACTTTTACATTGCCTTTGAATCTAGAAACATACAATATAGTCCTACACAGGTGATAAAAGGTAAAGGTTCCCTTGCTCGAAAGCCAGTCGAGTCCGACTCTAGGGTTCTGGTGCTCATCTCCATTTCCAAGCCGAAGAGCCAGCGCTGTCCGAAGACATTTCCATGGTCATGTGGCCGGCATGACTAAACACCAAGGCGCACGGAACGCTGTTACCTTCGAACTGCTAGGTTGGCAGGAGCTGGAACTAGAGACAGGAGATCACTCTGTCATGCGGCAACTCGGGTCTCGAACTGCTGAACTATTGATCTTCCACAGCCTGCAGTTCAGCGTCTTAACTACTTGAGCCACTGCAGCTCCTACACAGGTGATAGCTGATCTCAAAAATACTTAAGAACTGTAAAATTAAATTCAAAAAGTAATTTCAGGTAAACTAATTTTATGCATGAGTGACAGAAATGCCTCTAGGGTTTTTCCTGGAAAAAAAGTCTTAAATACTGTTTCTGTAATAATGAGAAATACGCTCTGATTCTATCCCTGTGATACTGCTGAATCTGAGGAACTATTATAGAGATGCCTTCTTTTTTTGTTTACTGGGACTATGGTTATAAATATACATGATTAGAGGACAGTAGTATCCAGTAATGTATGTTTTACTATTAATAAGAAGAGCACTTGCTCGCTAAAGACCAATTGCCACACTGCGTTGTATCATACAGGTCCCACTTTCGTGTATGAATACGTGCAACAGGATTCATGGTTTCGCTTCTTGATATGTATCTGGGACAAAAAAATTCCATTCGTTCTCATATAAAAATGTATTTTACATATGCACAAAATGTAAATTTGTAACAATGTAAGTAGCTCATACACAAACATGAACCATAGATTTTGCTATGTATGCAAAATACTGGCTTAAAATCCTTCCATTGCTATATAACATTTTGCGATTACTACAGTACTATATATACCGGTACTTATTTGTTGGTGCAACAAGTCTTAGCAACAAGTCACTGAACAATAAACTTTTTAACACAAGTTGTGTCACTGATTCATATGTATTTCCCATGTACTAACATACACAGTTCTGAAAAGCAAACTGTTTCTTTGAATCAGAATGATCTACCAACAGAGGGCAGCAAAGTCTTATGACATTTGTTCATTTACAACATTTAATGGAGCCAGAAATATCACCCCTATGCAAAGATCGCTTACCTCAGCATAGCTGTAACTCACTACATGGTTTATTACCCTGGGAACTTCAGAAAAGGCATTGAGAAGTATGTTCTTTTATGGTCTAGGGGCCCTCTCTACAGTTTACTATACACAAGGCATTTTAAAGGATTTTCTTTACTAGGTATTGTACAAGTATCCTGCACTTACATAAGTCCCCTAGTTGTATCCTGTCTAGGTTACTCCTTCCCCTACTCCTTGCTTGCGGAAAGGGTGGGATACAAGTTCAATGAAATAAATAAATAAATAAATAAATAAATAAATAAATAAATAAATAAATAAATAAATAAAGAAAGAAAGAAAGAAAGAAAGAAAGAAAGAAAGAAAGAAA
>NW_015171705.1:21357-25661 GCF_001447785.1 Gekko japonicus
CGGTATACTTGTATCTGAGATGATGCACTCCATCTAAATCGAATCTTTGCAGCAAAAAGTGTAGATGCGACGACTTTGAGGTTTCTCCGTTTTTCCAGAGTTTCTGCTGATAGATCTGGAAGAACTTGTACCTTTTTTCCTTTATATTTCAAAGAGCCGTGGATTCTGGCTTCCTTTAATATTTTATCTCGTGTTCTTGGGTGCAAGAATTGGGCCAAGATGTCCCGAGGTCGTCCTTTTCTAATTGATGCCAGTGGACCCAATCTGTATGCTTTTGTAATAACCGGTGCAACACCGTCCTCCAAATCCAGGGCCGAGGAAAGCCACGATGACATGAAGCTCAAGAGGTTTGTTCTTTCTTCTTCGCCCTCCTCTATCCCTCGAAACTTGAGGTTGTACTGGCGCCAGCGGTTTTCCAGTGTTGTCAGCCTGATAGTTGTTAATTTTTCTGATGCTCTTAAGGCTTTTACTTCTTCTTGCAGACTTAATACAGCTTCAGCCGTTGTTTCAGCTATCCGTGCTGTGTCTTGCAGGTCTGTAGTTAGCTCCGCTAGGTGTGTTTGCATAGGTTTCATCAGATCAGTGACCATAGAAGACAGAGATTTTAATAAATCTTCCTTTAGTTCTTTCAAGTCATTTTTAGTTAGTGGGTCCAAGGCGTCTGAATTATTCTGTGAGTCGTTCTTTCCTCCGGTCGCCATTTTGTCTTCTATCTCTGTAGCGTTTTTTCTATTAGGTGTTGTAGAGTTTTGCTGGAAAAAAGTCTGTACAGACGAGGTTGGAGATGATTTCTGAGTCGGCTTTGTTTTCGTCTGCTTTCCCATCTCTTTTTTTCCAGTTTTTTTCATGTGTAAGTGATTTTTATTCGGTATGAGGAGAGGAGGCTAGAGGAGCAGCTCTAAGACGCGTCCGCCATTGCTCGCGTCGCTCCGCCCCCCCAACAATAAACTTTTTAACACAAATTGTGTCACTGATTCATATGTATTTCCCATGTACTAACATACACAGTTCTGAAAAGCAAACTGTTTCTTTGAATCAGAATGATCTACCAACAGAGGGCAGCAAAGTCTTATGACATTTGTTCATTTACAATATTTAATGGAGCCAGAAATATCACCCCTATGCAAAGATCCCTTACCTCAGCATAGCTGTAACTCACTACATGGTTTATTATCCTGGGAACTTCAGAAAAGGCATTGAGAAGTATGTTCTTTTCTAGGGTCCCTCTCTACAGTTTACTGTACACAAGGCATTTTAAAGGATTTTCTTTACTAGGTATTGTACAAGTATCCTGCACTTACATAAGTCCCCTAGTTGTATCCTGTAAAAATAAATAAATAAATAAATAAATAAATATAGCTTTAAAAATTCTGTCTCATCAGGCGCTCTCAAACCATTCACTGAGCTCCTATACTCGACATTTTAACAGTTTTGTACCTAGATTTCATGGAATGTTGAACTATTACCAGTAGATTCCAAAATATACATTATACACCTGTAGTGTTAGCCTTCTTAGCTTTCTCTTTGGAAAATTTAGCTCCTTTAAAAGACACATTTATACACAGTAAGGGATTTTAAACCAGGAAGATGTTTGAATTAGTGATGTGGGGCAGACAATCTGAGTCAATGTCATGCAGCCTAAACCTCACAAGATGAAGGTGAGATACAAGCTAATCATAGGTTGTGTTCAGACTGGCAGTTTGGCTCGATATAGGCACATTTTATAAACGGATTAAACGGGCCCGATCAGACAGCCACATCTGTCAGGTGCTCCCCGGGCGTACTCACATCGTCAGAGGACAACTTGGAGCTGGGTTAAAAAGCCACCACTTCCGAAGTGGTGTTTTTGTTTCCCTGTGCATTCATTGCACATGGCTGGATGTCTGAACATGGGGGAGCACGCGCAGAATGGATTTGGCAGTCTGAACCTGCAGATCCATTCTGCCGCTACAAAGGCGTTTTTTTTAAAAAAAGAACTGCCTATGTGTGTATGTGTGTGCATGTGCACTATGCACAAACATGGTTTTTGGATTTTTTTTTGCAGCTCACTCCATGGCTGAGGCGCCACAATAATGTGGATGCTTTACCATGAGATGTCTCCATGGGTAACTCACAGCAGGGTGTGCTGTGTGGCTGATATATCCCACTATACTTTAACACGGTTCAATTAGAGGCGGCACCATATCGCGCCAAGCCGCCAGTGTGATCACAGCCATACACCAAAAACAATATTATAATAAAATAAAACACACCATTTGATTTTTCATAGTTACTTTCTAACTTTTCAAACCCAAGGGTAGGAAGGCTAGCTTGCCACCCCTTTACAACAAACCTTAAAAGCCTAGTCCCAACAGATGAGAGCATTTCTCCCCCTCCAAATTCCACCTCTCTCCCAGTGAGAGCTATGTGTGTGTATCTGATGTTTTTGGACAGGTTATCTGTGAGTGGATGGGTTCTGGGCAGGAAATTTGTGATCAGTTCCACACACAGAGCTCTCACTGGGAGAGAGCTTTGTGCATCTATGTATGCATTGAGAGACGAGGGCTTTCCTATTCAGTTCCCTCAGTCTACCATATGGACCTCCCTCAAAAGACAGAGACAGGTTGTGTGCCTGCACAATGACAATTAAAAGTTAATCAGTTACAGGTAAGCAAGTTGTTTTCTTTGTGGTCCCTCTGAAGTCTCACATGTGGGATGACCTGCATATGAGTACTATGAATACAATACAGCCTAGCTAAAATGCCATGTTGGATCATACCTCACCAGCAAGGACATACTAAGACTCTCTCTAGTATAGTTACTTTAAGGATTTTTTAAAAGACTGCACATTCCATCTGGCATCAGACATACATTGATCAATTCTTCGTTGTTATGTTTTCAGTTGGATGGCCTTCATTTTTAATTTCTTATTTCCAGCATTTTAAGAGTGCAAAGCCTATACTAGTCACACCCTGTGCTCACTGAAGTCAACACTGAACATACATCAAGATAATGGCTTGAGAGATACCCCCCACACCTGTGCCCTTAGAATCTAGCCCAACAGTTCTGGAGAACTCTAGTGTGTTACTCTGGTTGATCTTAATCTTTTGTTTTTGGTTTGCTCACATTGCAGTCCTCTGCTGTATATGCGCACCCCTTTAAAAAAGAAGAACACATGGATATTGCTAGACTTCACCATAGGGGTGTGCAAAAAATTCATCCCCCCCCCCGATTCAGATCTATTGAACGCCAAAAATATTGGTATTCCCCAATATTCCTGAATACCAGTATCAGTATTGTATTGGTATTTGGGTAAACAGTCAGGAACCCCAAATTTATTCAGCATTATACATGATGGGGACCATCTCTGTAGAGTATAATGGAAAATTTCACTCGCCAAGTTGTGTGGTGGCGGCAGCACGACTTGGCAAGTTCAGAAGGCATTTAACTTTAAATGCATTCAGTTCACTTGGTGAATCGCACCAAGTTGTGCCAGTGGCACAACTCAGCGAGTAAACTCAGAAGGCATTTTAAAAGACTGTGGTCTCTTTAAATGCCTTCTAGCCGCACCCAAATAAAAGCTGAATAATATTGGCTTTTATTTGGGTGTTGCTATTCTGGTAGCTGAATCAGATTGTCTAATCTGTATTCGGCTTAATAAATACCCGAAAAATACCAATAGGCTCGGTATGTACCAAGCACACACCCCTACTTGACCAAGAGCATTCTCCCTTTAGTAAAGCATACTGTGCTAACCAGAAGGAGATAAAGACAACCCCCTTGGATAAGTGTTGAGTGGAAACCATGAGCCTGCAGATTAGGGAAGAAAATGGAAGATTTGTATTCACTTACCGTGAAGCTTCCTTCTCGGTGGTCCAGAGTGGGACAGTCCTTGACTCTTTAATCCTGGGAAAGCACCTCCCCCTTCCGTAGGCAGGACCGGCAAACTTTGATCCCAGAAGGGAGGGGCTTATCCTCCGATCCCCAGCTGATCCCCAACTGACCACCGAAAGCCACCTCTGAGCTGCTGTAAACTCACTTAAAAATAACTCCTTCCCCCTCAGACAACTGGGGAATACCATCACAGCCATGGGCTTAATCAAATACAAACCTGTATTTTAACCATTAGAGAAAACAAACAGCAACAGTCCACCACATCACGTAATCAGTTAGACCATATTCATGAACAACTGAACCACTGTAAAACCTCATGTCCAACTCCAGGTCCCGAGGACCGGAAGTCGTGTCCATCAAGAGAGGGTGGGTAGGACTGCCCCACTCTGGACCACCGAGAAGGAAGCTTCACGGTAAGTGAATACAAATCT
>NW_015171705.1:26047-26335 GCF_001447785.1 Gekko japonicus
CAGGACTCAGTCTTTCTCAACCCCCTGGTCTTGTCCATATAGAAAACTCAAAGCCCTACACACATCTAGACAATGCCAGACCGTCACCATCTCATGAGCAGGGTTTGAAGAAAGGAGGGAAGTACCATATCCTCTGATCTATGGAATCGGGAAGTAACTTTGGGACTGAACGCTGGGGCTGATCTGAGGACGACCCTGTAGTTGTAGAAGGTATATAAATCTGTGTGTACCGACAAAGCTCTCAGCTCCAAAAAACTACGTGCTGAAAAGATCCCCACTAAGAAATTG
>NW_015171706.1:0-2670 GCF_001447785.1 Gekko japonicus
AGATGAAATACATTTATAAGCACAGCTTGGCAACAGAAGTTCTTCCACATTTTCCAAACCTCGACCAGGACGTCCCGACCATCAGCTAACACCCTCCCACAAGGGAGATTGGTGTGCCCACCCTCTCTAAGGAGTGGTTCCCATTTTATCTACTCGCCAAAGCTTTCGAATCGCTGGGTGGATGATGAGCTGGGGACAACAGGCTGGCTGCTCACACCAGCGCAGGGCTCGAACTAACACAGTTCGGATGTTAAGACAGTGGGATATACCCACTGTGCCACCACTCCCCTCTAATAATCAGTACAGTGATGTTCCCCATCAGCCAAGATGGGATGTTCTAACATGACAGACCCCTGCGACACCGAGCTCAGGGCCAAATACTTTCTATAATAAGCTAGGCTATTCCTGTATCAAGCTACTCCAGTCATGTGGCTTCATTTTCCTTGGATGCCTGTCAATGAGTACCAACAGCAGATGAGGCAAACTCCTCCCCAAACCCTGAAAAATCCTTTTCTTCTAACTTGGTCTTGCATTTCTTGGTCTCTGCTCTTCACTGAACATGGAGGCAAGCTGGTTAGTTGTCCTGCTTAGGGCAGGGGTCCAGCTCTTGGCCTTCCCTATATACTTGCTGTGCTATCTGGGCTTGTGGGGCCCCTTTTGCAAGAAGGCATTCCCACACTTCATGGCCCGCGTAGCTGTTTATTATAATGAGAAGATGGCCCCCAAGAAAAAGGAGCTTTTCAGCAACCTGAAGGACTTTGCAGGCCCCTCAGGGGTGCTCACGCTACTGGAGATTGGTGCAGGAAGTGGAACTAACTTTGAGTTCTACCCAGCAGGATGCAGACTCATATGCAACGATAACAATGACAACTTCAGAAAATTCCTTGACAAGAGTCTGTCTCAGAATCGGCACCTGCAGCTGGAGCGCTACGTAATAGCACCAGCTGAAGACATGCCACAGATACCAAACGCATCTGTCGACGTTGTGGTTTGCACCTTGGTGTTGTGCTATGTGGAGAGCACAGAAAGAGTCCTAAAGGAAGTTCTACGAGTGCTGCGACCAGTAAGTAATTCGGGTGGGGGGCAGGGTGGGGAGGCAGAGAACACGCTAAGCCAGATCCAGACAGAGTGGTACTGATAGGGAAGCCTGATACTCTATAGGGAACTTGTATGGTGTGAACTTATCTTTGGCAACATTATTCCCATAGAAGTCTTGGGATCTTGTTGGACTCAAACCAGTTCTTAGAAAAACAAGCTGCAGGGATGCCTAAGATCAGCTTTTCCCATCTACCCCAGAGGTTGAACAGGAGTGATCTTGCAGTGCTTCTCCATGCTTCTGTAACCTCTAGGCTGGACTACTGTAACAGCTTCATGTGGGGCTGTGCTAGAAGGCCACCGGGACACTTAGAATCATAGAATCATAGGGTGCATTCAGACGGGGCATTTTAGCCGGCATAAACAGCTCCAGTTGGAACCGTTGCAGTTTATGCCAGCTGAAACACGATCACACTACCTCCCTCACAGTGCAGCACATCACCATATGCCCGTTCACCACCCGTAAGTATTCCGATTCCAACCAGCATCTATACCGGTATAAATGCCCCATCTGAACACACCCATAGAGTCTTAAAGTTGGAAGGGGTCATACAGACCATCTAGTCCAACCTCCTGCCGAATGCAGGACTAGCCTAAAGCATCTCTGAGAAATATTCATCCATCCTCTTCTTGAAAGCTGCCAGTGAAGGGGAGCTCACCACAGATGTAATACTGTCCATTTATCTTTATTGAATTGCATCCTGTTTGCAACTGCCCACTTCTCCAGAGTATTTAGGTCTTGTTGAATTTTAACTCTATCTTCTTGGGTGTTTGCTTCAGCTAGTTCAAAATGTGGCCATTCAATTGTTAACAAGAAAGAGCAGCTTTCATCGTATTGCGTTGCTATTTGAACACCTCAACTAACTGCCCATTTGTTTCTGGCTTCAACTCATAGTGCTGGTTCTTATTTCTGAAGCCTTTCACAACTTGGGAAACACATATCTGAAGGACCATCTTTTCCTATATAAGCCCTCATAAATCATGCTAGTTGTGCCTTCCTTGAAGGTAGCACACCTGGCCACATCTGTATATGTAATATTTTCATACTTGCCAGCACAGAGTTGGGATTCTTACAAATTACTTGTTGAATGGACTTTTCCTGATCACCAGATGGTCTTACCCTCCTTGTCCAGGTTGTGGAACAGAATCATGTGTATTTCTTTCCACACCTTATTTTGTTATTAGCTGATGGCGTTTATTTTATTTATTTATTTATTTAACTCATTTATACCCACCCACAGTGGGTATCCCACCCAAGGGGGATCCAACCCAAGTGGGTATCCCACCCAAGGGTGATCAAAGGTTTCCCTTGCTTGAAAGCCAGTTGAATCTGACTCTAGGGATGCGGTGCTCATCTCTGTTTCCAAGTCGAAGAGCCAGAGCTGTCCAGAGGCATTTCCGTGGTCATGTGGCTGGCATGACTAGACACAAAGGCGCACGGAATGCTGTTACCTTCCCACCGAAGGGGTACCTATTTATCTACTTGCAATTTCTTGCGTTCGAACTGCTAGGTTGGCAGGAGCTGGAGCCAGAGACGGGAGCTCACTCCGTCTTGTGGCACTCGGGTCTCGAACT
>NW_015171706.1:5648-15646 GCF_001447785.1 Gekko japonicus
GGCGGCCGGGACCGTTGGGGGCGGGGTGTGTGGCCTTATGACACACTTCCGGTGATGTCAGGGGGTGTGGCCTTATGACACACCTCCGGTGATGTCAGGGGGTGTGGCATATGCTAATGAGTTATGCTAATGAGTTCCCCTAGCTCTTTTTCTACGAAACGACCCCTGCTTTTGACAAATGTACAGCTGAATGTGTGAAACAAACCCCACATTGATCCAGGTGGTCCCTGGTTTCAATTGCAAAATGAATGCGTTGGCTGTTTCTTATCAACAGATGTGTGAATGTACACGCAGAATGTACATGTGTTCACTGTAACATGTGAACAAGGTTCATCAGTCACACAATACATGGGCTCATGCTTGCAACTCATACCTCCTGTCTTCCTTTTCCTGGTTTAAAATGAACTCTGATTAATTCAGACCCATTATGTACGAATGTCGGCATGCCCAGGTCTGTAGCTACAGTGGGGCATTTCGGGGCCTGCCCCCCCATTTTCTGCCAAGGCTCCCCGACTTCCATCTAGCCCCCAGGCCCCCTGGCTCTCTGGGCTGCCCAGAGGACTCCTGCCTCTCAGGGCCACTTGGAGGACTCCCCACCGCTGCCCCTTCCCCAAGCGCGGCTTGCTTCCCCAGGCAGAGTGCAAAAAAGTGAGTTTTTAAAAATTTTATTTTAATTTTATTTTAAATTTTGTGATGTCAGTGCCCCCTGACTTATTTAAAGGCCCCCCGAATGTCAAAATCCTGGCTACGGGCCTGGGCATGCCACTTAAAAATATATATATATATATTTTTGCTGTCAAGTCACAGCTGACATTGCAATCCCTGATGGGGTTTTCAAGGCAAGAAATGTTCAGAGGTGGTCAGTCATTGGTACCATAGAGGTTTTTTTTTTTTTTTATAAGTTTTATTTATCGGTTTTTGGTACATACACATGTAAAGTAAGATTACATAAAAAACACTTTTGGAGTTTCCACTACACATTTTTCCCAATCCAATTTTTAACTTTTTGCCATCTTTTTTGAAGCACATGTTCATCTTTCCCTGATAGTATCAGACTTAATTTATCCATTTCCATTAATTCACATATTTTTATAATTAACTCTTCTCTTTTGGGTATTACATCTGTAGTATATAGTATAATACATGAATCATCACATTTAATCTCATCTGGCAATATATTGAGTAAGTACACTTCTGGAACGAGTTGTAAATAAATCTCCGTTATCTCTAGTATTATTTGTTTGATTAAGTTATTGCCAATGCAATTCCAAGTGTTTGTTTTGCCCTTCCACTTGTTTGCTTATGGGTGATCAAATTATCTTGCAGATTGACCATGCCTGAAACAGGCATGACAAAACAGAAGTCTGGTGGCACCAGGCATGGAAACTGTGAAAGATAAACTAACATTCTGAGAACTAGCAAGATATAGTGGTTAGGCTCAAGGATGCTGAGAATGTTCATACAGATTCAGCAGACGGATCAAACTCCTTGTTGATGCACAAGGTGAAGGCCTGATCAGATTGCTTCGATGTTTTTCTCAATCTTTGTACTGGTGCAGTAGCCACTTGTATACAGGGTGAGAACCAGGCTGTGCCTTGATAAATAAATGACAAAGCAGCTTGTAGCCACTTTTGCATTGGTACAATACTCAAATTAATCTTCTCAGTCACTAAAGACATGTATTCTCCTAAGTAATGGTCAGATGACCGTAGTGACCTAATATCAAGCACAGTCAAAGTTCATTCCTTCTTCACCCATGCACTGTTGGATGCAGGGCCGGCCCAAGGGTTTTTTTGCGCCCTAGGCAGGGCTACCTTCTGGCGTCCCCCCCAGCGCGTGCCCAATTACGGGGTTGCCAACCTCCCGGAGCGTGCCCCAGAGAGCCCTTCTCTCTGCCACTCGTGCACCCTCCCTTTCCGGCCTGAGTGAGAGAGACACGGCGCTGATCTGAGGCACCGGCCGGCCGGCTGGCCAGCCAACCCTCCCTCCCTCCCTCCCTCCCTCCAGTGGCTGTGATGGGATCTACTCTCCTTTTGCCTCGGCGTCACTTTGTTTTCTCCGAAGCTGCCGACTCCGCCTTGGAGAGAAAACACGCAGTGGCAACGGTGGCTCTGCCGCTGGGGGGGGGCCACCTTCCACAGCTGGCTGGCTGGCTGGATTGCCTCTTCCCTCCTTCCGGCCCCCGTGCCTCTCTTGCCTGCCCTGCTGCCTTTGGCTGCTGCTGCCGCTCCAAACTCCAGTCCAGATGCGCTGAGGTGGATTGTGACGCGTCAGCTGCCCAGGAAGTGAAGAAAATGGACTGCACCTTTGTTCAGGCTTTTAGAGGGGGGGAGATCGGTGCCCCATCCAGGCCTGCCCGCTGCCCTATCCATGGCTCGGCACTCTAGGCGAATGCCTAGTTTGCCTAGTGGGTGACCCGGCCCTGGTCCCTCCCTCCAGCCCTCCCCCCCTCCCTCCATTTAAGGGACGGCCGCCTCCCGGTGCTGGAAACCCCCAAAAGCTGGGCCACATCCTCGGGCGAAGGTGAACTGGCTTTTTAGGATCGACATTCCCAACTCCTTCCATGGGTTAAACTCTGGTACCGCAGAAAAGGATTGCGTGAAAGGAAGTGGTCGCTGCCTCTGCCTCATGGGTGCGGCAGTGGCTGTGATGGGATCAGCTCTCCTTTTGCCTTGGCGTCACTTTGTCACTGGGGCCGGGCAACCTCCCGTGGTTGGCTGGCTGGTTCACCTCTTCCTTCATTCCAGCCCCCGCACCTCTCTTGCCTGCCCCGCTGCCTTTGGCCGCCACCGCTGCTCCAAGCTCCAGTCCTGATGAGCTGAGGTGGAATATGACGCGTCAGCTGCCCAGGAAGCGAAGAAAACGGACCGCGCCTTCGTTCGGCGTCCCATCCAAGGCCGGCTGCTGCCCCATCCAGGGCTCGGGGCTCTAGGCGAATGCCCACTTCGTCTAGTGGGTGAGCCGGCCCTGGTTGGATGCCTCTTTAAATGGCTCTAGATGTGTTGCCTACATTGTCTGCTTGCACAGGTAGTAGCACCTATCATGAAATGATCACAAGAATTGATCAGAAGATTAATCACCTAGGTTCGTGGACAGTCTGTTAAAAGACATACAGAGACACCAAAGTAGTAAGTCTTATCTCAGTTCCCCCCCCCCCACACACTAAACTATGTACCTTTTGACAAGTGGAGGTGGTCGCAGCAGGCAGTTGGCAGGGCCAAACAGCAGCTGAGAGAAAGCTGTATGCTGTTGTGCAAATGGATACCTCAGAATCATTCAGATGCAGTTAAACAGTCTGTCAATGATCAGGTTCCTAATCATGACAGGTGAGCATGATATGAGCTGAACTGGCAGGTGATCCACGATTCCTCATCAGAGTGGCCGATTCCACCCAAGGGTTTTTCCCCCCTTTGTGATGGTTATGTTGCCACTGTAATTGTTGCTCGATTTGTACCTTCAACAGAGATTTCAAATGGCACAGGGTAATCCATTTTTTCACCGTTGTTATTTATTTAAATATTTATATCCTCCTTTCCCTGTGGATCAAGGCAGCTTCCAATAATAGTTAAAATATTTTCAGTGAAAAACAAAATAAAATTTCAAACCCAAAATCTCTCTTATTAGCCACAGTTCCCTTTCACACCAGATGAAGATTGCAACACCCACCCCTGCTGTCATGATTCTCCACCCACCTTTTTAAAAAATGGTGCACATAAAGTACTGCCCAAGAATAATGCAATACTACACCTTTAAAAAATACCTGCCTATTTGCAAAGCATTTCTCTAGAATAATGCAATATTTTAATCCTTTGGTTGTTAGCCAAATTGCCTTATTTCTTAATAAATGTGGGGAATTATGAATATTAAATGGCAATAGACATTAACTATGGAATCAATAACCTGTGTATATGAGAGTTATTTTACCTAGAGCCCAGAAATAGACACTGAGTCTGAATGTATAAAAGCAGTGATGCTCATCAATCCCATCATGGAGTCTTTTGTTTAGGCTGAAGAGGAGTATGTGCTTCACCTGGTGATGTTAATATGTAAAGGTGGGGCAGGGAAATGCCTGCGTGATAGAAAAGAGAGCTTTTCATGGTGTCTGTGCAGGAATATCCTGGTTCTTTTAGCAGAGCATGGCTTCTCTTAGTGAACTGGTGCTGGTGCCATGTGTTGAGAGGTCAGGGTGGCTGGCTTGCCTTCTGGCATGTGGCTGCAGAGGTGGAGGAGCGAGAGGCATCTGGTAGTCCATGGGTCCATGTCTGGCTTGGCACGCTGCTTCAGTACAAGGTTCCCCTTGGGTGGGCACATGCTTACAGTCCAGTAGAATGGCATTGTCTTGGAGAATTAATAAAAATTATTTTTTTAAAAAAGAATGGCATTGTCTTATGGCTACCATTCAGTCCATGTCTTTAACTGACCTGTTCCACAGTATTGCTGATGGATGGAGTATAATCTTCTGCAGAGGAATATAGAGAACACATCTACAGGACAGACTGGTTTGTCATTTCCTCTGCAGTTTTGTGAGGGCCTCTCACAGAAAATTCTCAGCACCCCACACCAGACTACATTTCCCAGATTTTTTTCAGAGAACACTGTAAGAACAGAACTGGTATATTTTGTCTGGAGTGGTCTGTGGGCAAGGATTAATACATTTTTGCCTTAGCAGTTAAATGCCATAGTTAGCATAACCTAAAGGAGAACAGTACAAGGTTCCCCTTGGGTGGGCACATGCCTAGAGCCCAGTAGAATGGCATTGTCTCAGAGCTACCATTCAGTCCATGTCTTTAACTGACCTATTCCACAGTCCAGCTTTGCAGTTATGCTTAAGAGTCTTTATAACTACTTTATAAAGTGGCTGCATGGCAATGGGTAATGCTAATTGCTGAGAGATGTGGCAGGATATGATTTTACACTTTGAAAGATATCCGTAACATTGTGTTACCTTGGGTACATTGTGCCTTATTAAACTAAATTGCACATCATCTTTCCCGGCTTACAGTAACAGAGTACATTTACAACATATTTAATTGGGTAAGGTATCTGTTCTGCATCTAGATGCTGTTCTCAGATAGCCCTGTCAAAGGTACAGCTTCCTGATCCTTTGCAGCCTCTGACTTCCCACACCTTCTGTATGAGAATTCCCCCCCTTGAAGGGGTTTGTTATTTTCAGCCCCAGATGGGTTTTTGGGATTAGTGCCTTGCTTTCTTATACATCTAAGCAATGCCAGGGATAGCACCCCACTCAACATGATCAAATTCTCTAAATCGGGGGCTTCTCTGTCTGACCCCTCTTCTCTTCCTCTGCCTGTGGGGAAGAGGAAGGAAAACACCACTTGATCTGTCTCTACTTTCCTCTCCGCTTTTCCCTTTCCTCAGTACTTACCCGTGCCACTGTGTCAGCTAACGCTGCCAAGTCCCCCCCGGGGGGGGGGCAGGGGTTTGCTCGCTCAAAGGGCCACCAGCCCAGATCCAGCCAGTGGGGGGAACCCTGCCCCCAAAGTGCCCAGATCGGGCCAATATGCCCAGCACGATGACATCACACGGAGGTGTGTCTTCACACTGGGCACGTCGCTGGTGGATGCTCTAGCATTCAGCCTGAAAACTTTATGGTATCATAGAGTTTTCAAGCCGAATGCTAGAGTGTCCACTGGCAATGTGCCTAGCGTGATGATGTCACTTCCGGGTGACGTCACTGTGGTGCGGGACCTACTCCGGACTGGAACCTACTCCCCCCCTGCTGCAACCGGCAAGTGACCTGGCAACCCAAGTGTCAGCTTCCTGCTTCTTTGAGGTCTCATCCTCCATGTTTTCAGCCTCAGCTTCTCTAGGGGGCTTCTTGGGATTTTTGTTCTCTGATTCCTTCTCAGCATCATTGCCTGTTCTTGAATGTCCAGCAGCACTAGCACCATTGTAACCACCACTTGGCTTCTGACAAAAGCTACAAGTTTGCAATACTTGCAGCACTTTGGATTCACCTCCATGTGGGCTGCTTTGGTTGAATTTTCAAATGCTGGCCAGTCCACATCATCAAACTATAAGGAAAAGCAACCTCAGTTTCATATGTTCTGATGATTCTCCCCCCTCTTCACTTTATACTTACCTCAGGACCTAAGTATTGAACAAAGTACATTAGTGACGCTTTCAAAGGGTGAGGCTCAGGCCCCATTTCCTCATAAACCGGTTCTTCTCCCATTTCCAGTTTGCAGGGCTTAACGAGTGCCTCTCGAAGTCCCTTCATTCTGGGAAAGTATATGGGGGTGTTCTCCACGTCGCAAAAACGCAGCAGCAACAGAAAGCATGCCATGTGCCTGCACACAGAGTTCCCTCTCCCATTTAAAGAGCAGGCCTCTCAACTATTGGCACATTTAAACAGCCACAGTGGCTCTCCTGTTAGCTGCAGGATGCCAGGATGAGTTCACAGAGGGGGAGGGAGAGGGAGGATGGGTGGCAGGTGGAGAGGGGGGAGCTGTCACTTTGATGGAATGTGCTCCTTACATACTACTACCAAGACACTAGAGCCTTGCCTTAGGGACAGGAATATGTAGTGGTGAGTGGGGGAAAATAGAGAAACTCCTGGGAATACAGAGAATGCAAAAAGCAGGAGGGAGAAACATGAGGAGAATGGGGGAGGGGGATGAAGAGGAAGATATAAGCCTGCAGAGAGAGGGAGAAGGAGGGAGGGAGAGGAAAACATGAGGGGAGAAAAACCTGGAGGAAAACAGAGGGAGATAAAAGATTGGGGGTATGAATAAAAGCCTGCAAAAAGACAGAGTGTCAACAATGCAGGGAAAGAAAAGTCACTGAGCCTTGTATGCCTTTGTGCTTACTTTTGAGGTGCCCCTACATTAGCAGGTTCTTTGCTTCTGCCTGTCTCCGTTTCAATGAATCCTCAAAATTCCAGCAGTTCAGACATCCTCATAAATGCAATCAGTAAGAGAATCTAGCTGAATCACTTCAGTGTTTACAAAATGACGGATTCTGATTGCCATGGATGAGATACACAGAGGTTACTTCTTCAAAGAGAAATGATGAGTAACAAATGCACTTACTATCTTGTTTCTCCAGGGTGGCGCTTTCTACTTCATGGAACACGTTGCAGGTGCTCCTTTCAGCTGGAGTCTCTTCTGGCAGCAAATCTATGATCCTGTTTGGCAGATCTTGTTTGATGGCTGCCACCTGGCTAGAGAGACCTGGAGAGACCTGGAAAAAGCTGGATTCTCAGAACTGAAGCTGTGGCATATACGTGCCCCTGTAATATGGCATCCTGCGCAGCCTCATATCATAGGCTATGCTGTAAAGTAACTAAATAATAAAGACAATTATGCAGGATTTCATAAACACCTGTGTATGCAGATGACTGTGTTAATCTCCTGTATTATCTGTGATAATGTCCCGAATACGAGAATTTTTCATCATTAGGAACTATTAATGCTATTCTCCATCAATGCACTGGGTCCATAGGAAAGTCTGAATTTCAGCCAGTACTGCCACATACAAATTAATTGGTAGGTGACTGAGAATTGTACTTTGCTATATTTCCTGCAGCGCCTAGTACTGTGCCCCTTTTCTGGGTCCTGAAGTATATATGCCTATAAATTCATCATTACTAATATAATAATAATCTCTATTATTAGTGATCCACGCGACGGTCACCTTGAGGCTAGACTACTGTAACGCTCTCTACATGGGGCTGCCTTTGTCACGAATCCGGAAGCTGCAACTAGTGCAGAATGCAGCAGCCAGGCTGTTGATGGGCCTCTCTAGGCGGGAGCACATTCTGCCTGTGCTGAAAGTGCTGCACTGGCTGCCAATGGTGTACCGGATCCACTTCAAAGTGCTGGTTCTTACCTATAAAGCCCTATATGGCCAGGGTCCAGCTTACCTAAGGGACCGCCTTTCCCCACATGTTCCCCCAAGGGCACTACGGTCAGGGAGTCAAAATCTCCTGGCAATCCCAGGCCCCAGGAATATCAAATTTGCTGTCACCAGGGCCAGGGTGTTTTTGGTGGCGGCTCCTACCTGGTGGAACGAGCTCCCGCAGGAGATCCTTGCGCAGTTCTGCAGGGTCTGCAAGACGGAGCTTTTCCACCAGGCTTTTGAGTAGGAGCCGCTGCCACCACTGTTCCATCATCGCTACCCCCCATTATCGCACCTCGACCACCAATTGTGTGGATATTAAATGGGGTGCGAGACATCCCTGGATGAAGATGGGATGGTTGTGCTGCTAGGAGGTACGCTGTTGGCCTGGAATTAATAACTTTTACCAAACCCCCATCTTGCAACTACTGATTCTGTGACATCTAGAGCGCTGACACTTGAGTTTTTTGTATTGTATTGTTTTATTCTGTTTTAATCTGTTTTAACTTTGGCACTTGTGCCTCTTTGTTAGCTGCCCTGAGCCTTCAGGAAGGGCGGGATATAAATCCAATAAATAAATAAATATTACCCCCCTGGAAAAAAATTCCCAGTGGACTTCTGGTTTTTGGCGGCATGATGGCGGATGCGACCCTGGTGAGCTCCCGGGGTCGTGATCCAAACGCCAGTGGATAGGAAGGGGGCAATTGTCCGCTACCCCCCGGAGCCCTTGTGTTTGGGCTCCTAGCCATGGGGCTTTTGAGGGATTGCCTCTTTTCTGGCTCGATGCCATGGAATCCTGCCTTCCCTTCGCCCTGAAGGTCCTACTGCTGTGCGACCGTATAGCTCTAGAGTCACTGACTGGGATAAGCGTGTGAAGATCGGGCATTTTACACGTACCTGAGGTGGGTCCTAGGACCAACGATGAACTGTGAGTCGTGGTGAAAGCAAAACACCGAGTTTCGGCTAGAAAGCCCCTGTGATTTAAGCAAGCAAGGGAGGGAACTCCCAGACGTGATATCCAAACAGAGCATTTGAAAAATAGGGCGCCGGACGTAAAAGCCATAGAACTGCTTTTTTTTTTTTTGTAAAACTTTTATTTCCCTCTCCTAAAAAGGAGAGAAATTCCGCTTTTCCAATTAGAAAAATAGGGAGGGTATATAGAGGGACAAAGAAAAGTGTTGAGTGATGTTAATTACTGGTATATTAATCTGTTAGTATTAAGGTTAAAGTCCACATCAAAGTTCTGGCTACTTCTGCGGTTGGATAAACATCTGTTTCTTCTTATTCTTTTCAAATCAGGCAATTAGTATGTTAGTAGAGTCCTTTTGGGGTTAGTGTTTCTTCCTTGGCACATCCAGATAAGTTCTTAAATTTTGTAGTGCTTTCCTTTAGTCTCTCGCATATTATACTTTGGACCTCCGGCTGCCCCTTTTTCTTCCTCTTCTTTCACCTCTCCTTCCGAGCTGCTGCTCTCATCGCTTCTCCCCGACATCCACTCGGCAAGTTCTGCTTCTTCTTCTACATTGGCGTGCTTTTTCAAAAAGTCTCTTGCCTTCAAGATAGAATCAATCTTTTCTCTTCTGTCTTTATATTTACAGACCAGTCCTTCTGGCGTTAACCACCTGTAACTAATTTGATGTTTTTGTAAGAACAAAGTCAATCCTTTGTATTCTTTTCGTTTCATTCTAATTTCAAATGGGACATCTTTCAAAACTCGGATTGGTTGTTCTCCTATTTTCAAGGGTGCCGCTGATACTGCTTTTAAAATTTGATCCCGGAGATGCTGTTTGGTAAACTTCACGACCACTTCTGCTGGCAGCTTATTCTTCTTTGTATAGTTCGAATAGGCTCTATAGGCCAAATCCATCTCTTCTTTTATTTTTTCCGCTTCGCTGCCAATCAGTGGCTCCAACGCTGTTGCCAAAATGTCTCTGAGATCCTCTCGTTCTTCTTCTTTCAAACCTTGGAATCGAAGAATCAGGTTTGACTTTTCCATTTGAAGCATTAATAATTTATTTTCTTGCTTCATCTGCTGTTTTTCCACTTTAACAACTTTCTTCTTAACACTCTGTATTTCTTCCGTTGACGCCAGACATTTCTTTGCGATGTCATCTACCTTGTCAGCAGTCTCAGTCCAT
>NW_015171706.1:16373-20577 GCF_001447785.1 Gekko japonicus
GAGAACTTTGCTGCACAACAACTGGAACTGAATGAAACCAAGAAATTAACAGAGCAAACAGCAGAAACACTGAAGGAAGTTAATGCCAAATCTAAAAAGGTGAAAAAGCGTGTACAGGAGTTGGAAAAGAAAAGAATTACTGACAAATCTCAGCTTTTGCAACTACAAATGGAAAAAGCAAGCTTTATCCTGAGACTCCAAGGGGTTCCTGAGACAAAAGGAGATAATCTAAAACAAGTATTGGGTGATCTACTTGCACCAGTGACAGATTTGAAAACGGAATATCTTCAATGTGAAATGGATGTGGTCTACAGATCATATTATAAATATATTAAGAAAAATAATCTGCCTGGAGAAATAGTGGTTAGATTCTCAAAAAGATATGTGAGGGACCAAATCTTGAAAACAACATCAAGAATACCCCTGAAAATCAACGGTAACACCATACGCATACTAAAAGACATTCCATTTGAAATTAGAAAGAAGAGGAAGAAACTCAAAGACTTGGCATTGTTTTTACAAACAAAAAACATACAGTACAAATGGTTGGTTCCCAAAGGCCTACTCTTCAGAATAAATGAAAAAAAGAAACAATTGACTCTGTTAAGAAAGCAAATGAGTTCTTGAAGCTGCAACTGGGAAGGTCCGGAGAAGACAACAAAGATAAATACCAGCATAAAGAAAGCGGTGAAAACTCTCCTTCAACTACTGGGGAGGACTCTGATTCAGAGTTGGGGGCTGCGGCCCACAAAAGAAACTATGATTTGAGGAAAAGAAATGCTAAGAAATGAGATGCTTAGGAACTCTGAATTCCACCTTTAAGAAAATACATTTAAGTTTGATGTTTTGTGCTTGCCTTAAACAGTAATTGATATCGGATTTTGCGGAATATAGGCTAGATTTAAGCATTCAAGCTCACTGTATTAATAATAGATTAGATTATTCATTTTATAAGTTTATGTAATGATCTTCACTACTTGGATTTTTAGTGGTTAACTTTCCTTTCTCCTGTAGATATAAGATTCCCCTTTCCTATTTTCTTTGTAGTTTATAGAAAAGAAGTAAAAAATCACCTTCGGGGAGCCCAAAAAAAAATCCCAGTGAAACAAATCAGTTATTTCCTGAAAATGCAAAAGTGATATAAAAGTTGAATAAAATCCACAAATTTAAAAGCAGTTTTCTTTTTCCTTCTAGATTCTGAATATATGACCCGAAGTCAAAGAAGCTGCTTGTAGGAAAGTTAAGAAAAGGTCAGCAAGCAACTGCTCAGGCTGTCCTTCTTAGCTCAACATACAACAAATACCGTGCACAGATGATTGTAACATATCATAAATAATATTATATTTTTAGAAAAATATTTTACAATAATTTCTTCATATATCATCTTAATCACAAATCACAATAAGAGATATCAAAAATATCAAATATCATCTCCATAGAATCTCGAAAGATAATGTACAACCTTACAATTAATATTAGTCCTCCTCTGTTAAATAAAAGTTTCAAAAGGGAGGACTCCTTAAAGTCTCTTTATAACGTGCTCTGTCGCGTTATAAAGACAGAGCACATTATAAAGAGACTCATAGTTCCTCACTGGCTACATGAATTTTTGTATTATTGCAGTGAATCTATAGGCAGTACTGAGGACCAAAGAAGAAGAAGGAATTCCCTGCATGAGCTCCCAAATGATTTTGAATTTAAAAGGCTAGTGCACAGGTCCCAGTCTAGGCGGCACTGCAACCATGACCTTTAAGACACCCTCCCAGTGATTTTCCTGGCCCTGAATTCTCCCACAGAGCTGCTATTTGGTCTGGTGGGGTCAACATATAGGTCCCCCTGTATATTTGCACCAACACAGCAAAAACAGCATTTCAACCATGCCGGTTTATGTTGGATAAATGCTCACATAGGAGAAAAGCTTAACCTGATTTGGATGCCATTGTCCCTATTCAAATCAAGGGCTTGTGCGCCAACTTTTGGAAGGGGGGCTTAGAAATTTGTTAATGTAAACTCTCAGTGTCACATCTGCTTTGGCCCTGAGACTCTTTATGGACTTGCATCCTTCTCTCTGTGAGGAGAAAATCAGTTTGGGTAGGGTATTTGGAATGGGAAAATGGCTGATGGGGAAAGAATTATGCACACCAAGCCATCCCTCCACCAAACTTGCAGCCTTCTAAGGCTACTTCTTAGTTTTAAAAGAAGTCCGGAGTTAAAATACACACATATGACATCTGGCTCTGAAACCCTGAGATTCTGATTGGGAAAGCTGGGACAATCTGGGGGAATCATTAAATGAACCTTTAAAACTAAAAAGTAGCCTTGGAAGGTACCTTTGAGATTAATAAATACAGATTTGTCAAAACATAGAGGAATTTCAGACAGGCGATATCTCCCGGTAGGGAACCGATTCTCAACCGAGTTCTGGTCTGTCATTTCAGACAGAACCCGGTTGAGAATCGGTTCCCTACCGGGATGTAAGTGCCATTTCACACAGAAAAGCCTCTGTTCCGTTTAAGAACTGGGAGGGAAGCGTTTTACCTGTAAACCTCCTCCGAGTAGTCTCCCGTTCCCTCTCCCGGTTCCGATACGCCTCTTTCCCACCTTTTTCGGCCGCATGGGCTTTTTTTTTTTTTTTTTTTGAACGTTCGACTTATAGCGATATATTGATATATCACTATACCAGAACCTCAAACGATCGGAATAGCGATCCCATTGGAATGCATTGACTCCACTGTGATACATGCCATGGCTGCATCTGCCCCCTGGGAACAAGTACCCTATTGGACAGCAGGCTTACAGCTGGGCACCAGGGCAGCAGGGATTGGTGACAGCAACCTAGCTAACCCTTCCATGCCCTGAGACAAGCCCTAACAGTTGATGCCATGGAGCAGCGCTGTAACAGATGCATGTTATCTTTAAAGAGGGTACGATGGGTGGAATACCTTAAAGTCCAACAACATAAGCTAACCAATGTGCCTTTCCCCTAACAGTTGATGCCATGGAGCAGCGCCTAACAGCGCACCTGGAGGCCCGCTGTGAGTAGCAGATGCATGTTATCTTTAAAGAGGGTACGATGGGTGGAATACCTTAAAGTCCAGCAACATAGGCTAACCAATGTGTCTTTCCCCTAACAGGTGATGCCATGGAGCAGCGCCCCAGGGCCTTGGAGGCTGGTGCCAGGCCTGCAGCTGACCCACCAGCAAGGGATGCTGGTGGACAGTAATCTGTAAATACTTTGTTTGCCATCCATTTTTTCCAGTTAATGTATATAGTTCTCTGTTAAACGTTTTGGTATTTATTCTTATATTAAACCTGTTTGGAAAAGATGTATCATGGTTGTCAGTAATTGATATATCCCCTTGATATGTTTTAACATCTGCTGTGTAATGATACATCTTGCATCTCTGCTATGATTTCCTAGGAGGAGTGTAATCTGATAACCCCCCCCCAACCCCCTGCCCCATTATTTTGGGCAGGAATGACCAGAGAACCCCAGATTGTTAGCATACCTGGGCAGAAATGAGACAACACTAGAGATTCTGAGTCTTATGATTGCTAAACAAGAAGGGAAAGTTTTATTTCTGAACAGATATAAGTGTGTTAGTGTACAACAGGAGCCTGCTCTTTATTCATCGTTACAAACCACAGTCATCAATGCAGCCCGCACCCTTTGACCCCGTGCTGTGTGTCTGTGATCAGACAGTACATCAGGAGGGGGTACAGGTAGTACTGGAATGTCCCCTGACCCCAGGGGCTCTGCAAGGTGTCCCTTTTCTTCACAAATATTGTGGAGCACAACACAGGCTACAGTGATGGGGGTAAAGTCCTCCTCCTGGAGGTGAAATCTTTTACTGAGGCAACTCCACCTAGATTTCAGTCTTCCAAATGCACGCTCCACCACGACACGTGCTTTTGCGTGCCGCTTATTAAAAAGTTTCTCCATCCGGTCAGTGGGGGATCTGAATGTTGTCATAAGCCACCCTCTGATGGGATAACCCCCATCAGCTAGCATCAGAGGGGGGATTGTCACTCCATTCACGGTGATGGTGGGGTTCCCCGGGACAAACACCCCACCATCCATCGCCCTGCACAGTTTAGATGCCCGGAAAATGCTGGAATCATGTCTCCTGCCCGACTTGCCAATCTCTGCATCGATGAAACGACCTCTGTGGTCCACAGCTCCCTGAAGAAGGATGGAGTGACC
>NW_015171706.1:21107-25530 GCF_001447785.1 Gekko japonicus
GTTCTGATGCTCCAGACGGTGCCTCAGGGTGCCAACTAGTTCAAAAAAGGTTGCCCTAGACATCCGGATATTCTTCGGCCAGTCCTCATCGATTCATGTGCCCATCACAGTGTTGTTCCACCAGTCCTCACTCCTCTCTTTCACCCACCAGCGTCGCGGGACTGTATGGGCAGCAATGACAGGTGCCCATGCCCTGATAGATGCCCTCTGATTGTACCTGGAGGGCGCATGGCTCAAGGCATGCAGGTCTGTTCTCCTCTCCCCCCCCCTCCTAGAAAGATGAAGGTAGTGTGTAAGCACCTCAGTCAAAGCTGCTGTGCTGCTGATCATCATCTGCAACACCTCCAGGATCAGTTGCAGCAAGGTAGTTATTGAGACCATGATGCTCAGTAGCCTCTCACACAGTTACACAAAACCACTCTAACCAAACCAGCCTGCCACTTGTCTCTAGCTGGCAAGCTGTCAACCCCTTCACCTTCTCCTGACTTGTCTCAGGGCATGGCAGGGTTAGCTACATTGCTGTCACCAATCACTGATGCCCTGGTGTCCCGCTGGAAGCCTGCAGTCCAATGGGATACTTGTTCCCAGGGGGCAGATGTAGGCATCGCATGTATCCCAGTGGAGTCAATGCATTCCAATGGGATCGCTATGGGTTCTGGTATAGCGATATAGCGATATATCGCTATAAGTCGGACTTTAAAAAAAATCAATCGCCCGCGCGGGAAGAAAACGGCAGGAAAACAAAGCGGTGCGTGTGTGAAACGCCAAACCACTTCTGAATCGGCTGATTTCCGGTAGGGGCAAGCCGTGTGTGAAACGGCAGCCCTGTACCGGTTCAATTCAAAACGGAAGACTCCCGGCTTGAAACCGGGAGAAACTGGGTAATGTTCCAACAACCAAGGTCTACTTCTCCCTCAGTTTAAAAAGAAAGTTATCTCTGGAAAAAAACCAGCACCACTAGTTTGAGTTGATCTTTACACTGGCATTTGTTGTCCTAACTGACCTTTTCCTTGCAACACTCTCCCTTGCAATTGCACAATTACTAAGCAGAAACGAATACATAGGAATCAGAGCCTCAGCTCCATAGCTGGGAAGGAACAGCAGTTGCATCATTCATTCTTTTTCTCCCTTGTGTTCTTTCAGGGCGCTGTTTTCCTAGAGTGGGGTGGGGGAGCACGGGAAGAAAAATTTAAATACCCCTCCCCTTCCACCACAATTGTCTGGGTCTCCCTTTTAGGAGTTTTTTTTTTCCAATCTGTAGACAATTTTAATCAGAGACCTCCCAAGTCATGCCTGGCATAACCCTAATCTAAAAGGGGAAATAATAATCAGTACAGTGATGTTCCCCATCAGCCAAGATGGGATGTTCTAACATGAGAGACCCCTGCGACACCGAACTCAGGGCAAAATGTTTTCTGTAATAAGCTAGGATATTCCTGTATCTGCTACTCCAGTCATGTGCCTTCATTATCCTTGGATGCTTGTCAATGAGTACCAAAAGCAGATAAGGCAAACTCCTCCCCAAACCCTGAAAAATCCTTTTCTTCTAACTTGGTCTTGCATTTCTTGGTCTCTGCTCTTCACTGAACATGGAGGCAAGCTGGTTAGTTGTCCTGCTAAGGGCAGGGCTCCAGCTCTTGGCCTTCCCTATATACTTGCTGTGGTATCTGGGCTTGTGGGGCCCCTTTTACAAGAAGGCATTCCCACACATCATGGCCTGGCTGGCTGTTTATTATAATGAGAAGATGGCCCCCAAGAAAAAGGAACTTTTCAGCAACCTGAAGGACTTTGCAGGCCCCTCAGGGGTGCTCACACTACTGGAGATTGGTGCAGGAAGTGGAACTAACTTTGAGTTCTACCCAGCAGGATGCAGACTCATATGCAACGATAACAATGAAAACTTCAGAAAATTCCTTGACAAGAGTCTGTCTCAGAATCGGCACCTGCAGCTGGAGCGCTACGTAATAGCACCAGCTGAAGACATGCCACAGATACCAAACGCATCTGTCGACGTTGTGGTTTGCACCTTGGTGTTGTGCTATGTGGAGAGCACAGAAAGAGTCCTAAAGGAAGTTCTACGAGTGCTGCGACCAGTAAGTAATGGGGGGAGGCAGAGAACATGCTAAGCCAGATCCAGACAGAGGGGTACTGATAGGGAAGCCTGATACTCTATAGGGAACTCTATACCTACTTATATGGTGTGAAGTTATCTTCGGCAACATTATCCCTGTAGAAGTCTTGGGATCTTGTTGGACCCAAATTAGTTCGTAGAAAAATAAGCTGCAGGGATGCCTAAGATCAGCTTTTCCCATCTACAACAGAGGTTGAACAGGAGTGATCTTGCAGTGCTTCTCCATGCTTCTGTAACCTCTAGGCTGGACTACTGTAACAGCTTCATGTGGGGCTGTGCTAGAAGGCCACCGGGACACTTAGAATCATAGAATCATAGGGTGCATTCAGACGGGGCATTTTAGCCGGCATAAACAGCTCCAGTTGGAACCGTTGCAGTTTATGCCAGCTGAAACACGATCACACTACCTCCCTCACAGTGCAGCACATCACCATATGCCCGTTCACCACCCGTAAGTATTCCGATTCCAACCAGCATCTATACCGGTATAAATGCCCCATCTGAACACACCCATAGAGTCTTAAAGTTGGAAGGGGTCATACAGACCATCTAGTCCAACCTCCTGCCGAATGCAGGACTAGCCTAAAGCATCTCTGAGAAATATTCATCCATCCTCTTCTTGAAAGCTGCCAGTGAAGGGGAGCTCACCACCTCCCTAGGCAGCTGATTCCACCTTTGAACCACTCTGACCGTAAAAAAGTTTTTCCTGATATCCAACCGATACCTTTCTTCATGTAATTTAAACCCGTTGCTTGGGGTCCTATCTTCTGCTGCCAACTAGAACAGCTCCTTGCCCTCCTCCAAATGACATCCTTTAAATATTTAAAGAGAGCAATCATGCCCCCCTCAATCTCCTCTTCACTAAACGAAACATTCCCAGGGCCCTCAGCCTTTCCTCGTAGGGCTCAGTCTCCAGACCCCTGATCATCCTCGTCGCTCTCTTCTGCACCCTCTTGATTTTGTCCACATTTGCCTTTTTTACTACCGTGTCACACTAACTGCTCAGATTTAGTTTACAGTCCACCCTTATCCCCAAGATCTCTTTCGCATACACTACTCCCCAGAAATGTATCCCCCATCCATCGGCTATGCCGATACTGTGCATTTATCTTTGTTGAATTGCATCCTGTTTGCAACTGCCCACTTCTCCAGAGTATTTAGGTCTTGTTGAATTTTAACTCTATCTTCTTGAGTGTTTGCTTCAGCTAGTTCAAAATGTGACCACTCAATTGTTAACAAGAAAGAGCAGCTTTCATCAGATTGCGTTGCTATTTGAACACCTCCACTAACCTCCCGTTTGTTTCTGGCTTCAACTCATAGTGCTGGTTCTTATTTCTGAAGCCTTTCACAACTTGGGGAACACATATCTTTTCCTATATAAGCCCTCATAAATCATGCTAGTTGTGCCTTCCTTGAAGGTAGCACACCTGGCCACATCTGTATATGTAATATTTTCATACCTGCCAGCACAGAGTCGGGATTCTTACAAATTACTTTTCCTGAGCACCAGATGGTTTTACCCTCCTTGTCCAGGTTGTGGAACAGAATCATGTGTATTTTTTTCCCCCACACCTTATTTTGTTATTAGCTGATGGCAGTTTATTTATTTTACATATTTATTTAACTCATTTATACCCACCCTTCTCCCCAATGGGGACCCAAAGCAACTTAAATTCTTTTCTCCTCTTTTTTCTCCTCACAAAAACCCAGTGAGGTAGGCTGGGCAGAGAATGCGTCACTAGCCCAAGGTCACCCAGCTAGATTCTGTGGCACAAGTGGGGATTCAAGTGGGGATCTGTGCTAGTCTGACACTCTTAACCACTATACCGCCGCAGGTGTAGTGGTTAAGACTGTTGGGCCCCTGCGTAAACACCAGGATTTGCTTTCTCATTTTTAACTGTATTTTTATAATTAAAAAATATTTTAAAAAAAGTTAAGAGTGTTGGGCCAGTATCTGGAAGGTAAAGTAAAGGTAAAGGTTTCCCTTGCTTGAAAGCCAGTCCAATCCGACTCTAGGGACGCAGTGCTCATCTCCATTTCCAAGTCGAAGACCCAGCGCTGTCCAGAGACATTTCCGTGGTCATGTGGCTGGTATGACTAGACGCCAAGGCACACGGAATGCTGTTACCTTCCCACCGAAGGGGTACCTATTTACCTACTTGCAATTTCTTGCTTTCGAACTGCTAGGTTGGCAGGAGCTGGAGCCAGAGATGGGAGCTCACTCCGTCTTGCGGCACTCACATCTTGAACTGCTGAACTACTGAATTTCCGGTCTGCAGTTCAGCGTCTTAA
>NW_015171707.1:0-1785 GCF_001447785.1 Gekko japonicus
ATACTGAGCATGATGGACCAAGAATCTGATTCAGTCCATGTGCAATGCCGGTATTGCAGAGTGAATGGAAACAGGTTGAGTTCTCCTCATGTGTGTGGAGTGACCGATTATCCCTGCACAGAGATGACACCCTGTGTGAAGAGCTCCGTCGCTGTCGCAAACATGTGTATTTTATGTTTGCGCTGAAAAACCACCTGATGAGGATTGTTTAAAAAAAAAACAACACATGGCTCGCCAAGGTCTGCCTTTGAAAGATGCTTCTGTGTGTTTACCTGAGAAAGCAGACCTATAAAATCCTTTGCATACTCACTGAAAGAAATTTGCCAATATGATTTTGAAATGGAAAATAAAGCAGATCAAGTTGTACAACTTGGAAAGGGTATCCGTGATGCCGTCCAGCAGTTACGACGTTGGGTCATGAGTTTCTTTATTTCCCCTCATCTCTGGCCTGAGCTGGGTATTTGTTCTTAATAATACCAGCTTTCCATTTGGATTTCCAGGGCTAACTAGCTCTGGTGCAGCAGTTACGACGTTGGGTCATGAGTTTCTTTATTTCCCCTCATCTCTGGCCTGAGCTGGGTATTTGTTCTTAATAATACCAGCTTTCCATTTGGATTTCCAGGGCTAACTAGCTCTGGTTTGAGGGCAAAACTCTATGGTAAAACCGGCTTAAAACCATAGAGTTTTGGCCTCGAACCAGAGTGTCGCCATGCGATGTCCCCGATGTGGTGATGTCTCTTCCAGGTGACGCCATTGCATTGGGGACATTGCACAGTGACATCGCTGTTTGGAGGTGGGGTTTCCCCCACTGGCCAGCAGCGGACAGAAGCCCCAAAGCCCGGGGGAAACCCCGCCCCAATGTGGGGGCTGGCAACCCTAATGCTGCAGCTTACCTTCAGTCACACCTCCTAAGGCCAATCAGAAACCTGGCTGGTCAAAAGCCCCACCCACTTTCTAAAAACACTTGGCGGAAGCCAGGAAAGGTGTTAGTGGTGCCATGGTGCTCGCGGGCACCAGGTCGGGGACCCCTGGATTACACAAGATAAGTCGAAACCATCGATATGAGGAGATATGCACCTCTTCTATCTTCCACCATGGCAGCTTTGCTCATCTGATCAGGGCCTTCTGTGGTTGGCACCCTGCAATCAGAGAAGATCTACAGCTATCTGTGCACGTGCTTTCTCTGCCGTGGACCACACCTTGTGGAAAGGCCTGATATAGGAGGTGAGGAGGGCACCCGTGCTTCTGCCCTTCCATTAACTATCAAAGGCAAAGATATAGAATGGGAGGGACTTGGCTTGACAGCAGCACATGTGAAAGGGATATAGGTGTTCTGATTGATCACAAGCTAAACATGAGCCTGCAGTGCGATGTGACTGCGAAGAAAGCGAAGGCAATCTTAGGATGCATTAACAGAAGCCTTGTGTCCAGATCACGGGAGGTGGTAGTTCCGCTCTATTCTGCTATGGTCAGGCCTCACCTGGGGTCCTGTGTCCAGTTTTGGCCACCACATTTTAGGAAGGATGTTGACAAGCTCGAGCGTGTCCGGAAGAGGGCAACCGGGATGGTGAGAGGGTTGGAATCCAAGTCTTATGAGGAAAGGCTGAAAGAGTTGGGTCTGTTTAGCCTGGGAAAGAGAAGGCTTAGAGGGGACAGGATTGCAGTGTTCAAGTATTTGAAGGGCTGTCAGGTAGAAGATGGAGCAGATCTATTCTCTCTTGCTCCGGATTGCAAGACTAGATCTGATGGGTGGAAATTACAAGGGAGTCGTTACCGGCTAAATAT
>NW_015171707.1:5528-20671 GCF_001447785.1 Gekko japonicus
TTAAGGACAGGCCGTATACCTAAACGCTTACATCAGCGTAAGAGCAGGATAATATGTATCTTTTTTGTTAAATTTAGGGAGTGCTCAGTTTGAATTTCACCACTGAGGAATGCTTTTAGCCGAAACACGCTTGGTATTGGTTCTTGTATATGGATATAGTTTGTACCTTTTACCCTGTATTTATACGATTGGACATTTGCCTCTATTAGCTTTAGGTACTCAAATGCAGAAGAAGAAGAGAAGAGATTGGATTTATACCCCGCCCTTCACTACCCAAAGGTGTCTCAGAGCGGCTTACAAACTCATTTCCCTTCCCCTCCCCACAAGAGACACCCTGTGAGGTAGGTGGGGCTGAGAGAACTCTGACAGAAACTGCTCTTTTTCAAGGACAGCTCTTATCAGAACTATGGCTTGCCCAAGGTCATCCAGCAGGTGCAAGTGGAGGAGTGGGGAATCAAACCCGGTTCTCCCAGATTAGAGTCCGCGCACTTAACCACTACACCAAACATCGGACTGTTGTTTTTAAGTGATATTTTAGCACTTTTGAATGTGTAATTAAATTATGTGTGGTATTTTGTCCATTAGTTGTTGTTCAGTCGCACAGTCGAGTCCGACTCTTCGCGACCCCATGGATCATCTCCCGCCAGGCCCTCCTGTCTTCTGCCGTCCTCTGAAGATTAGAGTATCCATCTTCATCTCTTACCAGGTATTATGATTATGTTCTTTTACTGGATTTGTAGCTTTATGGGTACCAACTGTCATTTCTGCAAACCACCTTGAATTCTGGAGAGGGAAGAGAAACCCGCTTGAAAGAAATGCACACATTCCCTTCCCGGCCTCCTCTTCGTTGTCTGCCTCGCCCTCCAGCTTTGCAGTGGGTGGGAAGGAATTCGACCCATTGCAGTAAATGGGGGCAGGAAGGAGCCTCTGGAATCGCCTCCCCTCCTGGTGCCTTGGAGGATTTCGAGGGATATGAATATTCCCTGTTTTGCGGTCAGACCTGGCCAATGGGAGGGGCCACGCCTTAGCGGTGGAGCATCTGCTTGGTATGCAGAGACTCCCGGGTTCAATCCTCGGCATCTCCACTTGAAAGGATCGAGTAGGAGGGGATGTGAAGGACCTCTGCCTGGATCTCTGGAGAGCCACTGCCTGTCTGAGTTGACAACAGCGACCTTGACAGGCCAAGGGTCTGATTCAGTATAAAGGCAGCTTTGTGTGTTCATGTCTATGGAGGTTCTCTTTCCTGAAGTGTTTTTCCAGATTGGAAAATCCAACATCGATGGAAGCGTAGTATAAAAACTGGCAAATCTCCGCAATAACCGGTTTGGTGTCGTGGTTAGGAGCGCGGCATCTAATCTGGGAGAACTGGGTTTGATTCCCCACTCCTCCACTTGCAGCTGCTGGTACGACCTTGGGTCAGTCATAAGTTCTGTCAGAGCTGTTCTCTCAAGGGCAGTTCTCAAGAGAGCTCTCTCGTCCCCGCCTCCCTCACGGGGTGTCTGTTGTGGGGAGGGAAAGGGAAAAGATAATGTAAGGCGCTCTGAGACTCCTTCAGGTAGTGAAGGGCAGGGTATGAATCCAATCTCCTCCTCCTCCTCCTCTTCTTCTAAAATGCTATTGTTGAGGTTAGGGTTAGGGTATAGCAGTTAGAGTGACTGACTAGGATCTGGGAGTTCCAGGTTGAAAACCCACTCTGCCTCAAGCCAGTCCCACAGTCTCAGCCTAACGTACCTCACAGGGTTGTTGTCAGGATAAGGTGTAAGAGAGGAGAACAATATAAGCTACTTTGGATCCTCACTGTGGAGAAGGGCAGGGTATGAAACCTGTTAAAAAAAAAAAAGTATTTATTTCTATTATTTGTTTCGAAACATAAATGTCAATTCAGTGCTCTTTTTGTAGAAAAAGCCCAGCAGGAACTCATTAGCATAACAGGCCACACTCAACAGCAGGAACTCATTAGCATATTGGGCCACACCCCTGACAGCACAGCTCATTAGCACATTAGGCCGCACCCCCCTATTGCCAGAGGTGTGGTCATCCAGCCACACCCACCTTTTGCTTGTTATTCTGTTTACCTTGTGTGCAGTGTTCCCTCTAAGCTGAGTTAGTGTGAGCCAGCTCACAGTTTTTTAGCCTCTGGCTCACACATTCTTGTCTTTGCTCAAAAAAGGATTGCTCCAAAGCAAACTGATTTACGCAGGAGCCAAATTGCTCGCTCACAACTTTGATGCCATTGAGCTCACAAAGTTGAATTTTTGCTCACAAGACTCCACAGCTTAGAGGGAACATTGCTTGTGTGTTGTCAAAACCCAGGGCCTTTTTTTGTAGCAGGAACTCCTTTGCATGTTAGGCCACACACCCCTAATGTAGCCAATCCTAATGAGTTCCTGCTGTTGGGTGTGGCCTGTTATGCTAATGAGTTCCTGCTGGGCGTGGCCAACTTGGGAGCCAGCCGGAACTCTGTTCCTGTGCGTTCCTGCCCAAAAATAGCCCTGAGTGTCATCATTGCAAAGTCAGGGCTTTCCTGCATTCTCATTTCCCTCACTTTTAAGTTCTGTTCCGCACCTGTTTTGCTCCCTCTCGTGCGTGGTCCGTTTGATATTACACTGATTTATGTCCCGCAGAGCTCCCTGGCAGATTTAAATAGCTCAAGATACAATATGGATAAAAAAGAGGATTTTATAAAGAAAATAACGAACTGGACAAGATCTGGTTGTCCTCCAGTGATAAACATATACAAAAATTATATAAACTATTATTTGCAGATTACCTGATAGGAGAAATGGTTAAAGGATCAATGGTCACGTGGGCTAAAGATTTACAATATACATTGGAACCAGAGCAATGGACAAAAGTATGGAATTCAATAAAATTAATGCGCGCAATACCATATAAAGAGAATATTTATAAAATGTTCTACAGGTCGCATTGGACACCAGGAGAAGGTAGCGAAATGTTATACAAAAGCTAATAGGAATTGTTGGAAGTGTAAAAAAAATGTTAGTACATTCATACATATGTGGTGGAGGTGTGAGAAAGTACAAAGATATTGGGGGAAAGTTTATCGAATGTTAAAGGAAATAATAGAAACACAAATACCATTTAAGCCAGAGATAGCTTTATTAAATATGATTCCAGAAATGTATAGCAATGCGGATAAATATGTTATTATGTACTTCTTTATGGCAGCAAGAATATTACTAGCTAAAACATGGAAAGAGGAGAAAATACCTTTGGAGAATGATGTAATTGATAAAATATTATCAGTAGCTGAAATGGACAGATTAAGTTTAAAAATACAAGGCAAAAATAAGGAGATATTTGAAAACCGATGGAAAAAGTTTTATATATGGATAGACAATGTAGCTAGATAAGACTCACAAGGATAAGAAAGGTAAAACGATGATGTGATGTATATATGAAAACTATAAATAAATGGGGGGGGGGAGATGGGTAGCTGTATTAGGTCCAATCTGCATTGGTCTCTCCTGCTGCTGTGCCAACGATCTCACATCGTCTCACAAAGTTCTGTCTGCATTTCATGCCGCATCCGCTCTCTGAGAGAACTTATAACTGACCCAAGGTCACACCAGCAGCTGCATGTGGAGAAGTGGGGAATCAAACCTGGTTCTCCCAGATTAGAGTCCACACTCCTAACCACTACACCAAATTATGAATGTAAGCTACCATTGAAAACTTGCTTGAAAATCGGAGTACAGCTTTCTTATGCAAGTAGAAACACAATATATTTTCATTCCCCGTGGAAGTCGAAGGACAAATGAAAGAATGTAGCCTACGTTTTTTGGAATCGTGCTAGAATAGAAACAAAAAACCTCTGGGGCAGTGTTCCCTCCAAGCTGAGTTAGTGTGAGTTAGCTCACAGATTTTTTAGCTTCCGGCTCACACATTTTTGTCTTAGCTCAGGGAGGATTGCTCCAGAGCAAACTAACTTATGCAGTAGCCAAATGGCTCGCTCACAACTTTAATGCCAGCAGCTCACAAAGCATTGCTCTGGAGCAGGGGTCATTTCGTAGAAAAAGAGGTGCAGGAGCTCATTAGCATAACTCATTAGCATAACTTGTTTGCATATGCCACACCCCCTGACATCACCGGAAGTGTGTCAGAAGGCAACTGGCCCAAGGTAACCCAGCAGGCCTCGTCTGTCTCAAAACAGCTTACAACCTCCTTCCCTTCCTCTCCCCACAACAGGTACCTTGCGAGGTAGGTCAGTGGGGCTGAGAGAGTTCTGGGAGAACTGTGAGTGGCCCAAGGTCACCCAGCAGGCTTTGTGTGGAGGAGTTGGGACTCAAACCCAGTTCTCCAGATTAGAGTCAACCACTCTTAACCACTACACCATGCTTTGAAGAGCCACAGGTGGCATGTCCGGAGCCACTGAGTGAGTATCATTGCTCTAAACAGGGGTCATTTCGTAGAAAAAGAGGTGCAGGAGCTCATTAACATAACTTATTTGCATAACTTATTTGCATAAGCCACACCCCTCTGACATCACCGGAAGTGTGTCAGAAGGCAACACCCACCGCTCAGGCTCCACTGGGCTGTTTTGGATTGCTAGCTATTGGGGTGGGGGGGAGAAACGTGCCTGAATAAAACTTGGTCTTAAAGGTGCCACTGGACTGTCTTAGACCGGGGGGCCGGGGGCAGGCTCTGCAACTTACCAGGCTGCTTCTTGCTCTGACTGAGAGCTCCTGGGAGCAGGGAGTGGGGCTTGTTGCATGTGCCCACCCCCTGGGCTCTTTACTGCCGGAGTGCCGCTCCTGTGCGCTCCTGGCGATTGTCATCATGCATTTCCTTGGATTCCCTGTCCTGTTTCTCTAGACTTTTCATGTAAGGCCAAAAAGACTCCAAGGAAGGAGCAGAGGAAGAATTTGCAGACAGGCTGGAGAGACGAACTGAATATTTCATAGACAATAAAGAGACAACGTGGTGTGGTGGTCAAAAGTGGTCGGACTAAGATCTGGGAGATCCACGTTCGAATCCCCACTCTGCTATGGACGCTTGCTGGGTGACCTTGGGCCAGTCACACACTCTCTGCCTAACCACACAGGGTTGATGTGAGGATAAAATGGAGGAAGGGAGGCCGATGTAAGCGACTCTGGGTCCCCCTTGGAGAAAAAGGTAAATAAGGCAAATAAATAAAGCAGCGAAAAGGCAAACGGTTATCTACTAGCAAAGGAAGGAAAGTCTACGGTGATGTGGAAATGCGATTGAATTGGATGTGCGTTCCTCGAGACGCCTTCTTAGACACCCTCCTGTCCGTTCTGTTTTTCCGACTGTCTAAAATCTGTCGTGCTCCCTGGAGTGCATACTCTCTTACAGTCAGTGTTTAATATTACAATACCTTTTAAACCAGAGATATTCCCATTAAATTGTTTACCAGGTGACTTAGATAAGAATCATAGGGTGCTTTCAGACAGGCCTTTTAGTCTGCTTTCGGCACACTTCAGTAACGGATTTTATATCCATGATCACACACTCAACATATGTGCTCCGTCCCCAGCCGTCGCTTTCCGGCTCAACCCCCCTTTAAAACTGAGTAATTTGTTACCAGGTCCCCAAGTGGTGTTTTCCTGATTCTCCGGTTCTAGCCGCACTTTTCTGACGTCTGATCGCTCCTGCGGTGTCGAGCCACTTCCGGTTTAAATCCCCTCCCTGCTCGAAAGCTGCCCGAGGCTTCCGCTTTTCGCCTGCCTTTTTTAAAATGCGTTGGCAGTGTGCGCATAGGTGGAGCTCCACTTCCGCGTTTATAAAACCGACGTTTAAATGGTCAGTCATTTTAGCATTTAGATGAGTTCGGGATCTCACAGAGGCCATCTTCGGGTCAAACGTTTAAAGGGAAGTCTTTTGTTGGAGGGGTTGGATTGATTTGCCCTGGTGGTTCTGCGCATGTGCCATGATAGTTTCCCCCCTTCTATGGAGGGGCACCTATGCGCATGCACAAACTAAGGAAAGATTAAAAAACCCGCCGACACACGCTCCTGTGCATCAGTAGACGCCGGGGAGCTACGTGACTGCGCGGTGAGGCAGGATAAGGGAGGGAAGTGTGATCACAATTATCCAGATCAAATATAATCCGGTTAGAACCAGAGCAGTTTAACCCGCTCTCACCATGCCGTCTGACTGCACCCAGAGATACTTTATTTTACATGTCGTAACAGCAGCCAGAATTTTGTTTGCAATGACATGGAGGACATTAAAAATCCCAACGCTGTATGAGTTCATAACGAAGATTATAGAATGTGCTGAAATGGACAGATTGACATATATATTAAAAGGAGAAATGGAAGAAGAATTTATGGGACCCTGGAAGGCGTTTTAAGAGACGCCAGTGTTGGACTGGATGGGCCTTTGGCCTGATCCAACACTGGCGTCTCTTATGTTCTTCTGGCCCCGCTGGTGGACCTCCTGATGGCACCTGGGTTTTGGCCACTGTGTGACACAGAGTGTTGGACTGGATGGTCCGTTGGCCTGATCCAACATGGCTTCTCTTATGTTCTTCTGGCCCCGCTGGTGGACCTCCTGATGGCACCTGGTGTTTTTGGCCACTGTGTGACACAGAGTGTTGGACTGGATGGGCCTTTGGCCTGATCCAACACTGGCGTCTCTTATGTTCTTCTGGCCCCGCTGGTGGACCTCCTGATGGCACCTGGTGTTTTTGGCCACTGTGTGACACAGAGTGTTGGACTGGATGGTCCGTTGGCCTGATCCAACATGGCTTCTCTTATGTTCTTCTGGCCCCGCTGGTGGACCTCCTGATGGCACCTGGTGTTTTTGGCCACTGTGTGACACAGAGTGTTGGACTGGATGGGCCTTTGGCCTGATCCAACACTGGCGTCTCTTATGTTCTTCTGGCCCCGCTGGTGGACCTCCTGATGGCACCTGGTGTTTTTGGCCACTGTGTGACACAGAGTGTTGGACTGGATGGGCCTTTGGCCTGATCCAACACTGGCATCTCTTATGTTCTTCTGGCCCCGCTGGTGGACCTCCTGATGGCACCTGGTGTTTTTGGCCACTGTGTGACCCAGAGTGTTGGACTGGATGGACCTTTGGCCTGATCCAACATTGGCATCTCTTATGTTCTTCTGGCCTCGCTGGTGGACTTCCTGATGGCACCTGGTATTTTTGGCCACTGTGTGACACAGAGTGTTGGACTGGATGGGCCTTTGGCCTGATCCAACACTGGCGTCTCTTATGTTCTTCTGGCCCCACTGGTGGACCTCCTGATGGCACCTGGTGTTTTTGGCCCCTGTGTGACAGAGTGTTGGACTGGATGGGCCTTTGCCTTGATCCAACATTGGCGTCTCTTATGTTCTTATGTTCAGTAGCACCTTAGAGACCAAGAAGATTTGGAGGGGGCCCTGACCTGGATGGCCCAGGCAAGCCCAATCTAATCAGATCTCGGAAGCTAAGCAAGGCCGACCCTGGCAAGTATTTAGATGGGAGACCTCCAAGGAATACCAGGGACGGTACTCGTGTCGTTACGAGTGAGTGGTTTTGTCTTTGGCTCCAAAAGACTGGGATGTACTTCTCGCTCGGTGCGAGGACTGTGCTCTGTGTTTGGCACAGGACAAGGGGAAGGTCAGTGCGTCTTCTGCCGCATCACATGTTCTAGCGATGCAGTCAGTGTAGGCTGGTTTCCACCTGGTTAGAGGTTGCGCCGTGGGTGGGGGTGGGATGGTGCTGAATACGTCTAAGGAGCGACGGCCAACCTCCTTCACGGGGACAAGCAGTCACGTGGGTGAGGCACCTGGAGGATGCGGCCAATTTGAGCTTTTGGGAGGCAGGGCAGACAAAAAGCAATGCCATGAGCAGTCAGATATATACAAGTGATTGTTTTATATAAATGTGTGCATAAAGCTGACTTGTGGTGACCCCAGCAATGGGCTTTCAAGTCCAGTGAGAAGCAGAGGTGGTTTTGCCATGGACTTCCTCTGCAGAGCCCCCCATCCAAGTACCCATCCTGCTTAGCTTCCGAGATCTGAGAAGCAGAGGTGGTTTTGCCATGGACTTCCTCTGCAGAGCCCCCCATCCAAGTACCCATCCTGCTTAGCTTCCGAGATCTGAGAAGCAGAGGTGGTTTGCCATTGCCTTCCTCTGCAGAGCCTTCCTTGGTGGTCTCCCATCCACGTACCGACCCTGCTGAGCATCTGAGATCTGGCGATATTAGGCTATACCGTGGCGCCTTTCCTCTATATACACATACTTAATTCCTTGAGAAAAGCATCTCCTCTACCCCATATGATCATAAGTGCCGTCAAGTCACAGCCGACTTATGGCAACCCCAGCCAGGGGCTTTGAAGGCAAGGGAGGAGCCGAGGTGGTTGGCCAGTGCCTTTGTCAAGACACTGCTCCCCTTTAAATTTCCAAAGTCTTTGCAGGACCAGACTGCATGGTGTTGTCTGTGAAAATTAGCTAGTCGGCAGGTGGAGCCCTGCACCTAATACCAATTACCGGCTGGGAAAACTGCTTGCAGCTGGGAACTGTCAGAATTCTAACACCACACCATCAGATCTATGACAGGAGCAGATCTGAGTTAGCCATGTGCTTGCCTCTGTGACCAAGGAATTGACAGCTCCCCTACCATAAATTAGGAGGTAAGACAAACCACAAAGGACGGGGGAAACCTGAAACTGGCTTTCTGTTTGTCTCTTTGTGACTTGCTCACTGTAGCTTTCTCCCTAACTTGTATGTTTTTAAGTGTTTGTTTGTAATAAACCTGTTTGTTTTAATTGGAGTAGTCACCAATCCTTTTCACTACCAGAAAGGCAATTCGGAGTCTCTAACGAGCCTCTTGCCATTAATCTCTCAGTGCGCTGATAGGAAAGACCCTGGGAGAAGGTAAATTCATACCCTGTAGGTCTCTGGAAATTTTACTTTACTTTTACTTTACATTTCGATTTCTATACCGCCCCTGACCCCTAGTGGGTCTCAGAGCGGTTTACACTGTACTACTTATGTAGTTAATTACCTGACTAGGGCCACAAATTCACGGGGGAAGGGGATTACCTATCAGCACCCATGTGGCACATTTCTTCACCCGGCGGGCTTCGGACGTTATTCCTGACGTCTCGGATAGCTGGCGACCCTCTCTGGCAGGCTCCTGATGACTTCCTCCTCTGGCACGCAACTGCTTTCGGACTGCAGCTTCCGGCTTTACGTCCCGTCGGGCTCCTGCCGTGCTGCGTCGTCTCGCTGTTGCGTCGCCTCGGCTCCGCCTCCATCCGATCAGGTCGCTGCATCCACCGATCGCCAGTCGCTCCGCCACCATTGTTCTCGCCACCGTTGCTCTCACCGCCGCCGTCAGCACTCCTGGCACGGAACCAGGAGGAGGTTGCCCCCTGCCACCTAGGGCAGGTACCCATTCGTCTACTTGCTAATGCTTTTGAGCCGCTGGGTTGGCGGGAGCTGGGCCTGGGGCCGGGAGCTCACTCAGGCCACGGTGGGGATTCGAACAGCCATTGTGGCTGTTCGCTATTGATGTTACTTGCAGGCGTTGTACTGCCTGCGCCACCGCTCGGGTCAGGGCAATAACCTTAGAGGTGGCAGGCTAAAGCCGGAATACAGGGCCAGGGTTCATCACAGCCTTCCTCTGCAGAGCCTTCCTTGGTGGTCTCCCTTCTAACTAATACTGACCTTGCTTTGCTTCCAAGATCTGACAAGATTGGGCTACACCAGGCTGTCTTCCCTTCTGCTTTATATAAATGAGGGGGGATACATAATTGGAAGAGTTGCATTTAGTTTCCAGTTTGGTGTCGTAGCTAGGAGCACGGACTCTAATCTGGGAGAACCGGGTTTGATTCCCCGCGCCTCCACATGCAGCTGCTAGAGTAAGAGACTCCAAGGAAGGAGCAGAGGAAGAATTTGCAGACAGGTTGGAGAGACGAACTGCATATATCATAGACAAACCACCTCTGCTTCTCAGGGTGTCTGTTGTGGGGTATCAATCCAACTACTTCTTCTTCCTCCACTTTGTCATTGTGAGCTCCAGGAGTCAAAGAATACCATCTGAAATGGGGGCCCTGCATGAGACCAGTGTGAGGAGGAGAAGAAGAAGAGTTGGATTTATAACCCAGCTATCACTACCCGAAGGTGTCTCAGAGCAACTTACAAACTCCTTACCCTTCCTCCCCCCTGAACAGACACCTTGTGAGGTAGGTGGGGCTGAGAGAGAGCTCTTTCGAGGACTGCCCTTGAGAGAACAGCTCTGAGAGAACTTGTGACTGACCCAAGGTCACACCAGCAGCTGCACGTGGAGGAGTGGGGAATCAAACCCGGTTCTCCCAGATTAGAGTCTGCACTCCTAACTACTACACCAAACTTGCTCTCCGTGTAGACGACAACATTCCCTGGGGGACACCACGGTGCCTTGGATGGGGCAAAAAGAACATTTGTGGTGCCAGGGAGAGATGCCTGAGGGGAATTCTCCCATAATCCTATTGGTTGTCTGTTTGGGCAGCTGACCCACTTCTAGCCTGGCCACAGCCCCATAAGTAGTCACAGCAAGGAGTGCATGTGGGAAGGGGAGGAGGAGGAAGAAGAAGTCATGGTGGATCCAGAGGCCAAGAAAAAGAGAGGAGGAGGAGGAAGAAGAATCCAAGTTAAGGGAATAAACGTCCATTCATTCCTTTGTTTGTTCATCCATTCGCTCACTCATTCATCGGATGCTTGCTCCATTCAGTTTTGTCGTCCAAATGAACGGGACGAATGGGCCTCTCCCCTAAGTCTTTGGTCACTTATCCGGAAACGAATTCCCGCTCCTGTTTCCTCAGTCAAAGCTCAGCCGAGGTTCGAAAGAAGCGGAGCGGTCCCTTGAGCCTGAGCCAGGCCCGATAACGTTTGAAAATAAATTCGGCTCTCTGATTTTAGGGCGCGGCAGCCTCCCACAGGACGGCAAAAGAAGAAGACTAATCTTTACCCTTTTTCTAAAAAAAAAAAAATAAAAATTAAATTCTAATCCCAGATGATCCGTTTGCTAGTGTAGGGTAGGAAAACGTACCATGAGAGAACAGGAGACGGATTAATGGGAGGTCAACGTAGGACATGGTTAGGAAATCTCTCTCTTTCTGTGTGTATGTGCATCTGTCTGTCTCTCTGGAGTCCCAGTGTTCCCTGTAAACTGAGTGAGTGTGAGCTAGCTCACCGTTTTTTAGCCACCAGCTCACACATTGTTGCCCTAGCTCAGGAAGGAGGGCTCCAGAGCAAACTGATTTCTGCAGCAGCCAAATGGCTCGCTCACAACTTTAATGCCAGCAGCTCACAAAGTAGCATTTCTGCTCACAGGACTCCACAGCTTAGAGGGAACATTGCGTCTGGACCCACCGAGTTATCACATGGCGGCTTCTGCGGTTGTGGATGTAAGGGCAGTTGGCTGTGAATTTGGTCAGGTGAATGGCAGAATAAGACTCCCTTGGCCCCAGGTGGAAAAGAAATACGTCGAGGGAGATTTTGTGATGGGAACCGGCCGAGGGGGAGGGTAGCCACCTGATTGGAATCGGCAGCCCTCCGAGGCAGCTTTTTAATTTTTTTTTTAATGCTGTCACTTCTTCAGATACAGTTCAAGTCTGAGTCCATCCGTCCTTATATCCTGGAGAGTGGAGTGCTGCTGTCATTCGGCGTCTGAAATCACTCCGCACTCCAAGGTGAAAGGATGGACGGACTAAACCTTCGAGCTGTACCTGAATAAGTGAGCGGTGACTCGCGAAAGCTCATCTCCTGCCACCCGGCCCATATCCAGAATTTTTTTGGTAGGGGGGCAAATTAGTTTTTTGTTAAGGTGGCTCAGCTCTCCCCCCCCCCCCCCGCTGCTCTCGGCAGCTCACCAGGAGTTAGAATCACAGAATCACAGAGTTGGAAGGGACCTCCAGGGTCATCTAGTCCAACCCCCTGCACAATGCAGGGAATTCACAAACCTCCCCCCCACACACACCCCACTGACCCTTGTTCCACACCCAGAAGATGACAAAAAGCCTCCAGGATCCCCGGTCCAATTGCCCAGGAGAGAATTGCTTCCTGACCCCAAAGCGGCGATCGGCCTTTCCCTGGGCGTGTGAGAAAGGGCCACGAGAAGTGAGCACTGATGCAACCCTTCCTGCCTTTCCTCTCATGATCTGCCTAAATTCACAGAATCAGCATTGCTGTCAGATGGTCTAGCCTCTGTTTAAAAACCTCCAAAGTAGGAGAGCCCACCACCTCCCAAGGAAGCCTGTTCCACTGAGGAACTGCTCTGTCAGGAAGTTCTTCAATTTTTAGCTGAAAACTTCTTTTGATTTAACAATGATTCCATCTGAATTTCATTCTGATATGAAAGAATGTGTGCCATCTTCTGAAAACAATAGTTCAATGGCACCTTAAAGACTAACAACATTTACTTAGATATGAACTTTCATGAATCATCTTCTATATATCAATACACTATAAAAGCAAGAAAACTATATCTGGAGAAAATCATTCCTCATGCTTTGCTTTTATAATACTCACGCATAAAATTTTGCTCCAGTATTTGATTGCATTAAATTCTCACATTTTGATAGTGGAGAATTTTTTTAAAAGCTTGTGTCTATTTGGTACCACAGCTTAGCGGGATTGATCGTATCCCCTCTCAGTCGGCTCCTCTCCAGGCTAAACATTCCCAGCTCCTTCAACCTTTCCTCACAGGACTTGGTCTCCAGACCCCTCACCATCTTCCTTGCCCTCCTCTGGACAGGTTCCAGCTTGTCTCTATCCCTCTTGAATTGTGGTGCCCAAAACTAAACACAATACTCTACGTGAGGTCTAACCAGAGTAGAGTAAAGGGGTGCCTTCACTTTACCCAGGCGGAGTTGCTCTGGGCGGGCCAGCCAACCAACCAACCTTCCCTCCCTTCCCTCACAGGCTTGCCCAACTCTGGGTGACCCACTGAGAGCGAGGGAGACCTCAGCAGGCCTGCCCAGAGCAGCTCTAGATAAGCCACAGGAGGAGGGAGGGGGAGGTCAGTTGGCTCACCCAGAGCAACCAGCCCACCTCCCCTCCCTCCCCTCCCTTGCTAGGTCGCCCGGAGCAACTGCAGGCAAGCTGTTGGGGCCCAGCCAAGCGTCCCTCCACCCCTCATGTCTCTAAGCCACTCGCCTGAAGCTACTCCGGGTGGGCCTTCCCTGCCACTTTCCCACTTTGCTCTCCGGCAGCAGTGGTGAGGGGGCAGGGCAAATTCAGGAGAGGGTGTCGCCCTCGTGGGCCCCCCCTCTGTGGCTATGGGCCTGCCTGCCACATATTTTGTTGGTCTTTAAGGTGCTACTGGACTCCCGCTCTTGTCCATTGTTAATTGGGTTTGCCTGTATCCTTTATAAAGTTTATATCTCTTGTACCTGGCATTACGTTTTATGGCTAGGGTTGCCAGGTTTGTCGGACCAGACGGTGGGGGATGGGGGTGAATTTACCGGGAGCGGGGAGGAAAGAAGCCAGAAATAAACGTAATGTCCCTATGTCACCTGAAAGTGATTTAGGAAGGAGGAGGAGGAGGAGATTGGATTTCAGAGCGGCTTACAATTGGATTTCAGAGCAGCTTACAATCTCCTTTCCCTTCCCTTCCCCACAACAGACGACCTGTGAGGTAGGTGGGGCTGAGAGAGCTTTGAGAGAACTGCTCTTGAGAGAACAACTCTGAGAGAACTTTGTGACTGACCCAAGGTCACCCAGCTGGCTTCATGTGGAGGAGTGGGGAGTGAAACCCGGTTCTCCCAGGCTAGAGTCTTTGCTCTTAACCACTACACCAAACTGAATTAGGTTCTACCACAGAGTTTTGTCCAAAACCCAGAGTGTTGCCCCCTCAATGTCACCAATGTTGCTGTGTCACTTCCGGGTGACATAGGCATGTCACATTTATTTCTGGCTTCTTGTCTGCAGAGAGCTAACGACAGTTGAGGAAATCAGGAATGGCCAACAACCACCTGTGAGGTGCAGTAATGCTGCTGGCCCAGCTTCTCTGATGGCTTCCAACACACTCCCCCCCCCACCTCCTACACCTAACAGGCAGTTGTCTGTCAGGTGCAGCAGTGGTTGCAGGGTGCTTAAAGCCATGAGGGAGCCTGCCTTAGCAGTAACACCTTAGTGATTCTGCCAGCCCTGCCTCCACAGTGGCTTCTAATACTCCTCCCCCTCCCCCTCCTATACTGGACAGGCAGCTGCCTGTCAGGTATAAGAGAGGAGGTGGGATGCTTACAACCACCGAGGAGGTTTGCTCAGTAGGATTGCCTTAGTCCTGCTGCTGGCCCAGCCTCCCTGATTCCTTTAAACACAATCCCCCCCCCCCAACACCAGACAGGCGGGTGTCTGTCAGGTGTAGGAGCAGGACCAGGGTACTTTAATTCATCAGGGATACCGCCCCAGCAGGATCACCTTAGCGATGCTGCTGGCCCAGCTTAGCCACACTCCCACCCACAATGGAAATATACCTCAAATTTGTGGAAAACTGGTTTCCTTTATTAGGTTATTTAACGTCTCACAATGTGGGTTCTAGAAAATTGGTTCATATGAACTTGCTTAATATCTGATTGCTCGGATGGTGTTTTGGATATGTAGTTATGTCCAATTTCTTAAATGTAACATAAATGAGAGGCAATTTTGTAAAAAAGGGGGGGAGTATGCCCCCCCCAATTCAATGCCGAGGCCAAACCCCTGCACCAAGAAATCCAAAATAAGGGGAGTGCATTCCTACCATGATGTCAAGATTTCTGAGAAACATGACCCCTAAGGGGGTTAAAAGGGGGCAAAATGTGTCTTCCCCCCCCCCCAATTGATTTCCACGTGCCTGGGAGGCTGCTGCTTCCTTGCCCGTCCCCCCCCCATTGGTCAACTGGCTCGCTGCGCGACCGCATGACGGAGTGAGCTCCCATCTCTAGTTCCAGCTCCTGCCAACCTAGCAGTTCGAAAGCAAGAAATTGCAAGTAGTTAAATAGGTACCACTTCAGTGGGAAGGTAACAGCATTCCGTGCGCCTTGGTGTTTAGTCATGCTGGCCACATGATCACGGAAACATCTTCGGACAGCGCTGGCTCTTCGGCTTTGAAACTGAGATGAGCACCGCAACCCTAGAGTTGGATTCGACTGGCTTTCGAGCAAGGGAACCTTTACATTTACTAATTGTTTTCCATA
>NW_015171707.1:22023-24407 GCF_001447785.1 Gekko japonicus
TAACTGGATTTACAGAACTTAAATACCATAACAAAGCACGGGTATCAGGCTAGTAAATAAATAAAAAAGTGTTGAGAAACATGGATATCTCATCCTTGACGTGACCCCGTTTTCTTGTTTCTTCTCTGCTTTCCGACTGTAACTTTGACTTGGGGGGGGGGATTGCTATATAAGGAAACAGCTGGCATGTGCAGTTCTTTATTGAGATTCCTTTTTTCTGAAGCAAACAGATCAGCATATGTATGTCTTTGACAGCCCACAGAATCTTCCGGGCCCTTCTGAAGGGCTTTCTTTTTATAATTTCTCTTAATGCGCCTGTCTCTGAAAACAGTGGGATTCCTCCCATTATGTTGCAAAGAGGCAAAATGGTGAAAAACTCCACACTGCAATGGTAGAGAAGCAGGCGCACATTGACAGCCCACAGAATCTTCCTGGCCCTTCTGAAGGGCTTTCTTTTTATAATCTCTCTAAATGCGCCTGTCTCTGAAAACAGTGGGATTCCTCCCATTATGTTGCAAAGAGGCAAAATGGTGAAAAACTCCACACTGCAATGGTAGAGAAGCAGGCGCACACGGGCACGCGCACAGAAAATAATCCTTGAGTAATAATAATTTGAATTGCAGGCACAAAAGAACAACCAGCTGCTTAAATGGGTCAGGTGGAACGAGCCATCCTAAAGATAGGAAGAGCCCTAAAGATAGCAAGAGCGGGTTGCGTGAAAGATTTAAGTTATTCCTTTGAATGCTCTGACTCAGTAGTCTGTCTGTTGTACAAAGCTGGGATATTTTTAGACCCAACCCAGGACTTCTGAAAAAGGAAACTTTGGAACAGCACCGTGATATGTGGTTGTCATTTGTGTGTGCCGCGACAATGTACCTTGTGTAGTTGTGTTGTGTGTATGCACAGCTTTGTGGCTCGCAGTCACATTCTGTGACCTTTAGGTAAATGAAAAGATTTCCATCGCTCAAAAGCCAGTCGAATCCAACTCTAGAGGGCGGTGCTCATCTCCGTTTCCAAGCCGAAGAGCCAGCGCTGTCCGAAGACGTCTCCGTCGTCATATGGCCGGCGTGACTAAACGCTGAGGTGCATGGAACGCTGTTACCTTCCCACCGAAGCAATTTCTTGCTTTCGAACTGCTAGGTTGGAGCTGGGGCCAGAGACGGGAGCTCACTCCATCACAGGGCACCTGGGTCTCGAACGGCTGAACCACTGACCTTCCGGTCTGCAGTTCAGCGTCTTCACCTCTGAGCCACCGTGGTCCTTTCCGTGACCTTTAGAAGCCTAAAAAGAGCAGGAAAAGATCTTCAGATGTAATTAATTAAATACATAAACCACAGGGAAGGAGGTTGTACATAAGTCAGACAGAAGTTCCATTTAACACAGGGTCGGTCGCCAGGTGGGGGATAGGGTGCACTTGCTGGGAGCGGGAAAGAAGAAGCCGGAAATAAACGCAATATGCCCACCTCCTCCAGAAGTGATGTAGGCATGTTGGGGATGTTGGAGGCAACACTCTGGTTTGTGGGCAAAACCTCTATGGTAGAATTAGCTTCTAACCATAGAGTTTTGCCCACAAACCAGTGTCACCCCCCACATCACCTATGTGGCTACGTCACTTCTGGGGGACCATAGGCATATCATGTTTATTTCCAACTTCTTACCTTTTGGGGGGGGGGATTCCTTCCCCAGTGGTCAGCTGGCTGGGCAGCAAAGAGGAATGCTGAAAACTGGGGGCCCCTGCCCACACTGGGGGGGGGGTCTGGCAAGAAGAAGAAGAGATTGGGTTTATACCCCGCCCTTCACTACCGAAAGGAGTCTCAAAGCGGCTAACAGACACCTTTCCCTCCCCCTCCCCACAACAGATACCTTCTGAGGTAGGCGGGGCTGAGAGCTCTGACAGAAATTGTCCTTGAGAGAAAAGCTCTGACAGAACTATGGCCTGCCCAAGGTCATCCGACAGCTGCAAGTGGAGGAGTGGGGAATCAAACCTGGTACTCCCAGATTAGAGTCCGCGCACTTAACCACTGCGCCAAACTGGCTCTACCCTAACGAGTTGCCTTTTAAAATGAACGTAGTGCTTAAAAATGTTTACACACAAGATAAGCTATGTAAGAAACCCACATCTGGCGGTGTCTGTTTCCGTCTGTCTATCCCCTTCACATGAGCCGGGCAAAAGCCCCACCTGGCTCCTCCCATTTTTAAACATTGCTTGGTGGGCACCGCGTTGGGGACCCCTGCTCTGAGGTGAGCACGCTTCTTAAAAAGGGCCTTATTGAAAACGGAACAGCAGATACAAAGACAGATCGGTGACAATAAACTGTCATATGCAAAATACAGATAATGACGTTACAAATTCCGATAAAAAGAGTAAGCACTTCACAATACAA
>NW_015171708.1:0-13556 GCF_001447785.1 Gekko japonicus
TCATCCTCCTCCATCTCCCTTCCTCTCAAGTATGTGCTGTCTCAACCAATGTTCCTTCTAAGCTGTGGAGTCTTGTGAGCAAAAATTCTACTTTGTGAGCTCCTGTCATTAAAGTTGTGAGCAAGCAATTAGTCTGCTGCATAAATTAGTTTGTTCAGGAGCCATCCTTCCTGAGCTAAAGCAAAAATATGTGAGCTGGAAGCTAAGAAACTGTGAGCTAGCTCACACTAACTCAGCTTAGAGGGAACACTGCTTCCAACCCACTTAGAGTCCCCAAGGCTGTCCTTTTATGACAGGAGGCAAAGAAACTGGCCCTGCTATTTCTTGTCTGCACAGTTCAGTATTTGCCAATATAGCCAGCCTTCCTCCCATCATCTTTTTAAAAATCCAACAACAACAAACAGCTTAGAGGGAACACTGGACTCTCAACATTTGTGGGGCGAAGCACTGATTCTGAAAGCACTTTTAGATGATAATCAGTCCCACATCAAAGGAGAAGCCAATGTTGGATCAGGCCAGTGGCCCGTCCAGTCCAACACTCTGTGTCACACAGTGGCCAAAAATACCAGGTGCCCTCAGGAGGTCCACCGGCAGGGCCAGATCTTCAAAAGCCCACCCATCGTTGTCCTGAAGCACCAAGAATGCAAAGCATTAGAACATAAGAGAAGCCATGTTGGATCCAGCTAATGGCCCACTCAGTCCAACACTCTGTGTCACACAATGGCCAAAACCCAGGTGCCATCAGGAGGTCCACTGGTGGGGCAAGAGCTCCAGGATCCCTCCCACTGTTGCCCCCCCAAGCACCAAGAATGCAGAGCATCAGTGCCCCAGACATAAGAACATAAGAGAAGCCATGTTGGATCAAGCCAATGGGCCCTACAGTTCAACACTCTGTGTCACACAGTGGCCAACACCCGGGTGCCATCAGGAGGTCCAGCAGCAGGGCCAGAACTCCAGAAGCCCTCCCACTGTTGCCCCCCCCCCCAGCACCAAGAAGAGAGAGCATCCCTTGCCCCAGACCGAGAGTTCCTATCTATACCTTGTGGCTAAGAGCCACTGATGGACCTCTGCTCCATGGGTTTCTCCAATCTCTTCTTGAAGCTGTCTGTGCTTGTGACTGCCACCACTTCGTGTGGCGGTTCAGGGAGAATAGTTCCCTGTCCAGACAGAATGGTTGCCAGTCCAGGACTGGCACCTGGCTGGAACTTTGGTGTGTGGAGGGGAAAATGCAAATAGGCATTGTGCCCATGCCACGACACCCCTTCACTTCTGGTGGAACCTGGATGTGACCTCATCATGGTGGCGTGACACTCTAGGATTCCGCTAGAACTCTGTGGTTTTACCAAGTGGCACTGGACTCCTCTTTCAGAAACAGGAGGTGCCGTCCGGCATGACTGATCTTCAGGATACTGTGGCCCTTGTTTGAGGACTATACCACCTCAGGCGTGTTTGGTGGCCGGTGAAACAGGCGCTTCTGTGATCCAAGGGTTATGGAGTGGTATGTCATTGAGGCCTAGGGATGCTGGGCCTTCTACTTTTAAAAGCCAGGAATACAGTGACACAACCGTGGGCAAGCCTACACGTTCCCCAGAACTTTTTGTCAGGCCAGATGTTACAAAATTAAGGGGGGGGAACCTCCCCAGTGTTCCACCAGGTGGAGCTGTCTCAGAAAAAAGACCAGACCTTTGGAAAAGGCAGAGATCTTGTTATGTACCCTTGAACAGAATCCTCACAGTCGGGCTTAGAGGTCTACTCTTTCTCCTTGGCCCGGTTTTCCCTCGGATGCCCGTGGCCCCGCCCCCAGCATGCCCGGTGTGGTTGCGTCACTTCCGGGTGACGTGCACGTCACTTACTTTGGGGGTGGGGTACTTTGGGGGTGCCCCTGGACTCTGGACTCTAAATTTTTTCCACTGCTCTTAAACTGTTAGAGGTGGAAACGCCTCGTGCGCCTGTCCTCCATTAACGCGGGCTTTGCTTTTCCCCCTTAGAACTCTGCATGACCTCCAACCTCAAAGGGCAGACCGTGCCCTCGCGTGAGTGCCACCATTTTGGATTCTGGTACAAGACGGGTCATCCGGTGGTGCTTTGCGTAAGTTGCCCGCAGTCTCTGACCACGGAGAGCCGTCCCCTCGGCTTCAAAGGCCGGCCGAAACCCCCAGTTCAAATTCCTTCCATTTCGAGGCTTTGAGTCATAATGAAGCAGGCCAGAGCTGGGCAGCTGTTCGGGGAGGAGGAGGTAGAAGAGTAACCAGTGCTACTTCCAGTCATCATGGGTGGTTAGCTGTTTGAGGACCTAGCCCCCCCCCCCATTTTTCTCAGCCCCCTTTAACAGCACCATTCACGGTAGAGTTACAGCATTCTAAATGTAGATTCAGGCGGGGCAGCCGTTGTTGGTCTGAAGCAGCAGAACCAAGTTTGTGTCCAGGGGCACCTTTAAGACCAACAAAGTTTTATTCTGGGTATACGTTTTCGTGTGCAGGCACACTTCTTCAGAGACAGTGAAACAGGCTTCCTTAAGCCTTACATGGGGAGGTTTAGTTGCCCAGAAGGGCTTAGTTAGAGTCAAGATGCATAAGTAACTGCGTGAGATGTATAGCTGAGATTGGATTAGAGCCGTTGGTAAGACCTGTGGATAGCAGCAGATTAGCATATAGATAGTAAAAGAGTTTACAACAGATGTGAGACCTAAGTTTGAGTCCGGTGGCTCCTTTAAGACCAACAAAGTTTAATTCGGGGAAGAAGTAGAAGAAGTAGAAGGAGGAGGAGGAGATTGGATTTATACCCCACCCTTCACTACCTGAAGGAGTCTCAGAGCAGCTTACAATCTCCTTCCCTGTGAGGTAGGTGGGGCTAAGAGAGCCCTCTCGAGGACTGCCCTTGAGAGAAGAGCTCTGAAAGAATTTGTGACTGACCCAAGGTCACACCAGCAGCTGCATGTGGAGGAGTGGGGCATCCAACCCGGTTCTCCCAGATTAGAGCCCACGCTCTTCACCTCTACACCAAACTAGCTCTCATGTGTGCATGCGCACTTCTTCAGGTCCATCGAAACAGACTTCCTCAAGCCTTACGTATAAGTAGAGAGAGGGTGGGTGCCTGCTTTTGTGTGCATGCACACTTCATCAGATCTGAAGAAGTGTTGCATGCACACGAAAGCTTATACCCAGAGCTAAACTTTGTTGGTCTTAAAGGTGCCCACTGGAATCAACCCCTTCTAAGTATGCGGGCTTCAATGGACCTAGACAGGACCTAGAAGGGGAAAACAGTGTCATGAGGCTGTTTGACCTGCTGGGGGCACTAGAGTTCCCTACCCTGAGCTGGGAAATTCCAGGAGATTTGGGGGCGGAGCTCAGGGAGGGCTGGCCTTGGGGCTGAACTTCGGCAGCACTTGAAGGGTCGACTCGATGAGCAGCCGCCTTCTGAGCTCTGTCATCGGGATCAGTTGCAATTCCCAGAGGTCTCCAGGTCCCACCTGGAGGCTGATGACACTAACCACGACGAGCGTCTCTCTGTGATTGTCACTGGCAGGAGAGCATTAGAATCAGTGTTCCCTCGAAGCCGAGTTAGTGTGAGCTAGCTCACAGTTTTTTTAGCCTCCGGCTCACACATTTTTGTCTCAGCTCAGGAAGGGAAGGGCTCCAGAGCAAGCTGATTTTATGCCGTCGCCCAATCACCTGCTCACAACTTTAATGCTGGTAGCTCAAAAAGTAGAGTTTTTGCTCTCAGGACTCCACAGCTTAGAGGGAGCATTGATTGGGATTGTATTCATGCAGGGTGAATTGGGAGGGGCTGTGGCTCAGTGGTAGAGCATCTGTTTGGCATGCGGAAGGTCCCACGTTCAATCCCCGGCATCTCCAGTTAAATGGACCAGGCAGGAGGGGATGGGAAAGACCTCCGCCTGAGACCCCGGAGCGCTGTCAAGAGAGGCCGTGGCTCAGTGGAAGAGCCTCTGCTTGGCATGCAGAAGGTCCCAGGTTCAGTCGCCGGCATCTCCAGTTAAAAAGGACTAGGCAGGAGGTGATGGGAAAGACCTCCGCCTGAGACCCTGGAGAGCTGTAGAGAGGGGCTGTGGCTAAGTGGCAGAGCCTCTGCTTGGCATGCAGAAGGTCCCAGGTTCAGTCCCCGGCATCTCCAGTTAAAAAGGACCAGGCAGGAGGTGATGGGAAAGACCTCCGCCTGAGACCCTGGAGAGCTGTAGAGAGGGGCTGTGGCTAAGTGGCAGAGCCTCTGCTTGGCACCTCAATGGACTGATGGTCTGATTCAGTATAAGGCAGCTTTAGATGTGTTCATGTGTGATCAGTCCCCTGTCCAAACAGGGTAGCATGATACAGTGTGCCCCAGAATCCTTTGTGGCATGCAAGGATTCTTGCAGATGGCTCAGGCATTCTTTGGCTGATAGATTTATGTTGAACACGCCCTTTGACAGCCCCCCAAGAAAGCTCTAGGCTGGTGAAGGCCCATCTTCTGGAAAGCAGCTTTTGATGCCGCTTCCTCCCCCCCCATTTGTTTCTAAACAGACTGACGATAAAGGTGTTTTCGCGACGGACCTCTCTCAGGAGTACCAGCTGGTCGCTGATACGTTTCAGCTGTCCAAAGCGCAGATGTGGGACCTCTCCTACGACGCCATCGACTACATTTTTGCTGGCGCCCACACCAAGGCAGAGCTGAAGGAAAAGTGGAACAAACTGAAACCGTCTCTGCTTAGTCAGAACGTCGAGGACCGGTGAACCCATGGCGTGTTCTGTGTAGACGGCACTTTTAGACCTAGTTGGTACATTCTGTGGAATTACTCTGTGAAGATGGGCTGCTTCACACCATACCATATCAGCCTGCACTGGCGTGGTGAATTGTTAGGATATTATTTTTTCTTCCATTTCTCTCACAAAACCCCCGCATGCAGAAAGCCAGCACGTCAGGGAGAAGGCGGGGTGGCGCCCTTTTCCTTGACATGCTAGGTTTCTGTTGCAGGGAGTTAAAAATATAGGTGAGCTGCTGTCCAAAATAGGTATAGTCCAGGAAATTTTTTTTGTGTTTTAATATTGTTGAAGAGATAAACTGATCCTAAAATTAGTCTTGCTCTGGTCTGTCATGGAAGCTCGCCGGGTGACCCAGGGCCGGTTGCATGCTCTCAGCCTAACCTACCTCGCAGGGTGTCTGTTGTGGGGAGAAGAAGAAAAAGGAGATTGTAAGCCGCTCTGAGACTCCGAGTGAAGGGCAGGGTATGAATCCAACTCTTCTTCTTCTAGCTGAGGGTGTGCGACCTGCACAGGGTCACCCAGCAAGCTTCCATCAGAGTCAGAATTCAAACTCAGGTCTCCTGCCTCTTTCCTCAGAGCGGCTTCCGTGCTTCCCCTGTGCCCCATTTCATCCTCACAACAACCCTGCGAGGTAGCCGAGGCTGAGAGTGCGCAGCTGGGCCAAGGTCACCCAACAAGCTTCCATCAGGGTAGAGTGGGGTTTTAAACCCAGGTCTCCCAAGATCCTAGGCCAACACTCTAACCACTACGCCACACCGGGTCTCCAATTCCAAGCCAGGCCCCTGTTTGTAGCAGCCACCCGTGCCGAGCCGTTTAACTTTCAGAGCCTTGCTTTGCAGTTTGGCTGACCTCCGGAAGGCACTGCATGGAGAGATTCTCTCTCTTTTTGTTTTAGAAAGCGACACGTTACCCTAAACTGAATTCAGAGGAGGGCTCTCGTTTTGTTTCTTGTAGGTGGTTTATTGGCGCGCGGAACGCCTCAGTTCTTGGCCCGCATTTCCTCCTCTTTGCTTCTTGCGTTTAGCTGGTCCAGAGCCAGAGTCGGTCACACACTGCGGAAGACAAGAGGAGGAGAGAGGCGTGAAATCGCCCTGTTTTGGAGGGGCCACAGATCATTCGCCCCAAACTTGGTGGTCTAGGTTAGCTGGATCTCATCGGATCTCGGAAGCTAAGCCGGGTCGGCCTTGGTTAGTAATCGGATGGGAGACCACCAAGGAAGTCCAGGGTTGCTACGCAGAGGAAGGCGACGGCTAACCGCCTCTGTTTGCCTCTGCCCTGCCCTGCCCTGGATGGCCTAGGCTGGCCTATTACATCTCTGAAGCAGGGTCAGCTGTGATTAGTACCTGGATGAGAGACCACCAAGGGAGTCCAGGGTTGCTACGCAGAGGAAGGCGACGGCAACCCCGCCTCTGTTTCCCTGCCCTGACCTGGATGGCCCAGGCTACCCCGATCTCATCATATCTCAGAGGCTAAGCAGGGTCAGCCCTGGATAGTATTTGGATGAGAGACCAACCAAGGAAGCCCAGGGTTGCTATGCAGAGGCAGGCAATGACAGACCACGTCTGTTCCCCTGCCCTGACCTGGATGGCCCAGGCTAGCCTGATCTCGTCAGATCTCGGAAGCGAAGCAGGGTCAGATCTAGCTGGTATGTGGATGGGTAGACCGCCGAGAATGCCCGGGGCTGCTACGCAGAGGCAGGCAGTGGCAAACCACCTCTGAGCATCCCTTGCTTTGAAAACCCTACGGGGTCACCATAAGTTGGGAGCTCCGGATTTTGTCCAATGGAGACCGACCTTGGGCAATAGAGAAGTTGTTTGGCACATCATTCACCCCTGCAAGTTGTCACTGGATGTGACAGGGGATGTACACAGGCATGATCCAGTGCCATATAATCCGCTATGCAGAGGCAGGCAATGACAGACCACGTCTGTTCCCCTGCCCTGACCTGGATGGCCCAGGCTAGCCTGATCTCGTCAGATCTCGGAAGCGAAGCAGGGTCAGATCTAGCTGGTATGTGGATGGGTAGACCGCCGAGAATGCCCGGGGCTGCTACGCAGAGGCAGGCAGTGGCAAACCACCTCTGAGCATCCCTTGCTTTGAAAACCCTACGGGGTCACCATAAATTGGGAGCTCCGGATTTTGTCCAACGGAGACCGACCTTGGGTAATAGGGAAGTTGCTTGGCACATCATTCACCCCTGCAAGTTGTCACTGGATGTGACGGGATGTACACAGGGGTGATCCAGTGCCACATAATCCGGCGGGGCTGTGGCTCAGTGGAAGAGCCTCTGCTTGGCATGCAGAAGGTCCCAGGTTCAATCCCTGGTGGTGTCTCCACTTCAAAAAAGACCAGTCAGGAGGTGATGGGAAAGACCTCAGCATGAGACCCCGGAGAGCTGTAAAGAGGGGCTGTGGCTGAGTGGCAGAGCCTCTGCTTGGCATGCAGAAGGCCCCAGGTTCAATCCCTGGCATCTCCAGTTAAAAGGACCAGGCAGGAGGTGATGGGAAAGACCTCCACCTGAGACCCTGGAGAGCTGTAAGGAGAGGCCGTGGCTCAGTGGAAGAGCCTCTGCTTGGCATGCAGAAGGCCCCAGGTTCAATCCCTGGCATCTCCAGTTAAAAGGACCAGGCAGGAGGTGATGGGAAAGACCTCTGCCTGAGACCCTGGAGAGCTGTAAAGAGGGGCCGTGGCTCAGTGGAAGAGCATCTGCTGGGCATGCAGACGGCCGGAGGTTCAATCCCCGCCGGCATCTCCAGTTGAAAGGAACAGGCAGAAAGTAATGTGAAAGACCTCAACCTGAGACCCTGGACAGCAGCTGCCAGCCTGAGTAGACAACACTGACCTTGATGGACCAAGGAGGTCTGATTGAGTAGAAGGCAGCTTCCTTTTTTAAAAAAGGGGCCGTGGCTCAGTAGCGGAGCCTCTGCCTGGCATGCGGAAGGTCCCAGGTTCTATCCTCGGCATTTCCAGTTAAAAAGAACCAAGCAGAAGGTGATGTCAAAAGACCCCAACCGGAGACCCTGGAGAGCGACTGCCGGCCTGAGTAGATAACACTGACCCCCCGATGGACCAAGGCAGCTTCATGATATCTGATCCGTTATCTAAAAGCGGCAGGATCGGAAGAGGGGCCTCGAGGAAGAAGGCCACAAGAAAGGCCAGCCACTGACCGAAGGGCTTTCCCGCCGTTCTCCAGGGTTTGATGGAATTCACCACGTTGACGTAGTTGATCCACTTCTCCTCCCACAAAGGACCGGACGCTGCAAAGCCAAAACCCAAAATGGAAAATTAAAAGTTCGCCTGATTTTCTAGCTACAGACCGAACAACAGAAACAGATGCGCGATATCCTCCCTGCAAGGGATCCCGAACGTGGCATTCTTGACTTCCATGTTCTCCTCACAAAAAGAGTGTGAGGTGGGTCAGGGAGAGAGACAAAGAGTAAGGCTGCGGTCAGACACGCTAAGTAATCCACTTCCAATTCTCTTTCAGGGTACTTTCCAACTGTGTGAACGGGCAAAATCCAGTTGGAAAGTGCACTGAAAGAGGATTGTAAGTGGATTATTTACTCTGTCTGACCACAGCCATAGAGTCAACTTTAGTGGGGATTTGAGCAAGACCCTCTCTGACATTCTGCCAGTTTGGTGTAGTGGTTCAGAGCGGCGCTCTAATCTGGAAGAACCGGGTTTGATCCCCTGCTCCTCCCCATGCAGCTGCGGGTGTGACCTTGGGTCAGTCACAAGTTCTCTCAGAGCTGTTCTCTCAGGAGCAGTCCTCAAAAGAGCTCTCTCAGCCCCGCCTGCCTCACAGGGTGTCTGTTGTGGGGAGGGGAAGGGAGAAGAGATTGTAAGACGCTCTGAGACTCCGAGTGAAGGGCGGGGTAGTTTAGTTTTATTATTACGGTCTTAAGACCAGCATACAATACAAACATAGTATATAAAAAAGGAAGAAAACAGAGATAATATACAGAATAAAATCTAAATTTGCAACTCCCGCAATCTAAGAATCAATACACGAAACTCAGCAACTGAATGTGTAATCTCTGCATTCTTATCTGATAGAAGCCAGTGAAATCTTGCTTTGTTCGTATTGATTTTACCGGAAGGGCGGGGTATAAATCCAATTTCTTCTTCTTCTTCTTCTTCTAATGGCTGGAAGATGGGATTGTGGCAGCTGTAGTTTTGAATGAGAGTCGCTGTGGGTCTTGGGTTCAAATCCCTGCTTCCCACAATGCTTGGGCCAGTCTCACACTCAGCATGAAAAACCTCACAAAGCTGACCCATGCACACTTCCCCGAACTCTTGGAAGAGGAAGAGCAGGATAACAGAGAACGCATCTTTTCACAAAATCCTGCACTTTCTATTGTATCTGTAAATTGCAGCAGTAGACCTCTTCCAATAATCAAAGCGACGACCTCTTGAAAGCACCCTTCAGTTCCAAAGCTTCTCTTACCTGAGGTGTGTCTCAGATCAATAATCATGCCTCCCCGGTGTTTGATGCATTCTCTCATGTAGCCACGATTGTCCACAATCTTTAAGAACGCAAAAATAAAATTAGCAGCATTGGAGAGCAGAAGGTGAGGCCAGAACAGATATTCGGAGACAGCAGTTGAAAGAGGAAGGGGGCCGTGGCTCAGCGGTAGAGCCTCTGCTTGGCATGCAGAAGGTCCCAGGTTCAATCCTCGGCATCTCCAGTTAAAAAGGACCAGGAAGGAGGTGATGGGAAAGACCTCCGCCTGAGACCCTGGAGAGGTGTAAAGAGGTGGTGGAGCCTCTGCTTGGCTTGCAGAAGGTCCCAGGTTCAATCCTCGGCATCTCCAGTTAAAAAGGACCAGGCAGGAGGTGATGTGAAAGACCTCAACCTGAGACCCTGGAGAGCAGCTGCCAGTCTGAGTAGACAATACTGGACTTGATAGACCGGTGGTCAGACTCAGTAAAAGGCAACTTCCCCTTTGGGGAGGGGAGGGGCTGTGGCTCAGTGGTATAAGCTCTGCCTGCCCGTCTGCGTAGACAAGACTGAACTTGATGGACCAATTGTCTGATTCAGCGTGGGGCAGCTTCATGTGTTCATGTGATTTGACCTTCCCAAGGGTCTTTGTCGCTTCATCCGAACATTTTGAGATGGGCAATATTGATTGCTAATGGTAGCTCAATAAAACTAGTTTTAAAATGTACCCTGAAACCCCTATGATTTATAGAATAGAGTTGGAAGGGACCTGCAGGGTCATCTAGTCCAACCCCCTACACAATGCAGGTAATTCAGAAATACCCCCCCACACACACACACAGTGACCCCTGCTGCATGCGCAGAAGACGGCAAAACCCTCCAGGATCCCTGGCCAAACTGGCCGAGAGAACAATTGCTTCCTGACCCCAAAGTGGTGATCGGCATTTCCACTGGGCATGTGAGAAAGGGCCACGAGAACTAAACACGAATGCAACCCTTAACCTGCCCTCCCTCTCACGATCTGCCTAAGTTCACAGAATCCACATGGCTGTCCGATGGCCATCTGGCCTCTGCTTCAAAACCTCCAAAGCAGGGGAGCCCACCACCTCCTGAAGAAGCCTGTTCACCTAGCCACCAAAGCTGAGCCTGCTTGGAAAGATCTTGAGATCTAGCAGCTTTTCCGGAAGTCTTGATGGCCCATCGAGACGGCACCATCACCACCAGTTACAAAGTTGTGCAGCCGGAAACTTGCCCATCACAAAATAAGTGGGGAGCGGTGGCACAGGGGATTTATCCTCTGGTTAAACATCTGAGCTGAACAGTACTGCTGTCAGTTCAAGCCCCGCACTGGTGTGAGCTACCAGCCGTGTCCCCAGCTCGCCGTCCACCTAGCTGTTTGCAAGCTTCGGCGAGTAGATAAAATGGGTACCACTCCTTAGAGAGGGTGGGCACACTTAACCCCCCTGGTGGGAAGGGTTAGCCAACAAATGGAAAGTCTGCGCGTAAGATCAAAAAAGCCGAGAGAGATCTACACAGCATCAAAGAAAAAGACTGCAATGGGCCATTCCGGCCAGACGGTGGCAGTGGTGCGCTGCGACTGAGAAAAATGCTGACGACATCAAGCGACGCCAACTAAGAATGCTGCCAGAACACATCTGATGCTTACAGCTGACCAAACTCCCTGTCGACTGCGAAGTGTGTGTGATTAAAAATGATATATGTTGTCCTCCCTTACCCCCATCATTGTTAGTCCCGTGTCAACACATGAGTAACTGTAAATCGCTCAGAGCTGGCAGCTCTGCAAGGATTGAGCGATCAATAAATTGAAAGAAAGATGATTATTATTATTTGTGAAGATACTGCCATCCCCCCCTCCCCCGGCATTCAGAAGGGGTCGAAAAATTTCCGGTAGGACAGTCCCTGCACCTTGTGGCGGGGTTTTGTTGTGCCCGCCCCATGCAGATACACTCACAAGATTTGATCTTCACGCAGCCTTATCCTGAGCTCCATCAAATAGTCTAGCCATAGGGGCTGCCAATCTCCAGGGCTGGCCAGGAGATCTGGAATTAGAACTGATCTCCAGACCACAGAGATCAGGAGAAAATGGCCGCTCTGGAGAGTGAACTCTGTAGTATTATAATCTGCTGAGCTCCATCTCGTCTCCAAACCCCACCCTCCTCAGATCAGAGAATCACACAGAGTTGGAAGGGGACCACAGAGGTCATCTAGTCCAGCCCCCTGCTCAATGCAGAATCAGCCTAAAGCATCCCTGACAAGGGTTTGTCCAGCCGCTGCTTGAAGATGGCCAGGGAGGGGGAGCCCACCACTTCCCTAGGCAGCCCATTCCACTATTGCACAACTCTTACCGTAAAAAAAGTTCTTCCTAAGAACCAGTGGGTCCCTTCCCACCCTTAAACCCATTGTGAGTCCTCTCCTCTGCTGCCAACAGGAACAGCTTCCCTGCCCTCCTCTGAGTGACAGCTCTTCAAATCCTTCGAGAGAGCAGTCTCCAGGAATTTCCCAACCCAGAGCTGGCAACCCTATCTAGTCCCAAAGTGGCACACACTTCATCACAACAACATAACGGAAGGAGAAAGCTGTACTTACTGGGCTAGGAATGTACAGGCTGGCTGGTTTATTACAGCTGTAATCGGGGGAGACGGCATACGGAGGCACGACAGCCCTGTGGGAGACACAACAGAAGGTGAACAAAGCCTCTGAAGCTGTTGGAGGAGGAGGAGATTGGATTTATACCCCATGGCCCTTCACTACCCAAAGGAGTCTCAGAGCGGCTGACAAACCCCTTTCCCTTCCCCTCCCCACAACAGACACCCTGTGAGGTAGGTGAGGGCCGAGAGCGCTCTGGCAGAAACTGCTCAAGGACAGCTCTTATCAGAACTATGGCTTGCCCGAGGTTATCCAGCCAGGTGTGAGTGGAGGAGTGGGGGAATCAAACCCGGGTCTCCCAGATTAGAGTCTCCGCACACTTAACCACTACACCAAACCACTACACCAAATAGAGGTGATTGGCTATTGCCTGCCTCTGCGTAGCCTTGGACCTCCTTGGTCGTCTTTCTCTGTCCCTGGGAAGCTACCCCTCCAAAACAGTACATTGACTTCAACAGATCCAAGACAACGTTCAGGCTTCTGAGTTTCCTTTCTGCTAGAAAGGAGGACCACGGTACAAATCCATCGCATCTAATCATCCAAAGACTGAACGTTGATGATGAATGTTCGTATGGAAATGCTGCAGATCGCGTGTGTCGCCCTTACCGATGGGAAAAAGCCATGTTGTGGTCGTCCTGGGTCTTGGCTGGTCCCAGACTGGACTGTTCTGAGAGGGGGGTTTTTTTACTCCAGAAATATTAGCAATGATCTCACAATGGCCCATGTCCGAAGGCCATTGGCCGGTTCAGTGCATGACATCATGCATGACATCATCTGCCCTGTGATGTGGGGGCGCATTATGAGCTAGAAGTTTAACAAATTGCGGGTCGCTCCTCGTGATGTTGCAGAAAAAACAGCACTCTCTTGGTTACGCTTTACTGCCGGGTCCCACTTGGAGCATTGTAGAGAAATGGTTGTGCATTGAATTCTGGGACAGATTGGCTTTTGAACGGACACCTTGGAAGGATCTGCATGCCTTCAGGGTTAACAAAGGCCCAAACAGATCGAGGGCATGCACACCTGGTGCCAGGGAGGCGGGGATGTAGCTCAGTGGGGGAACATCCATTTGGTATGCAGAAGGTCCCCGGTTCAATCCCTGGCATCTCCAGTTGAAAGGGTCATAGAATCATAGAGTTGGAAGGTACCTCCAGGGTCATCTGGTCCAACCCCCTGCACAATGCAGGAAATTCACAAATACCTCCCCCTCCACACCCCCAGTGACCCCCTGTTCCATGCCCAGAAGATGACAGGAAAACCTCCAGGATCTCCAGGCAAACCGGCCTGGAGAAAAATTCCTTCCTGGCCCCAAAGTGGCGATTGGCATTTCCCCGGGCATATGAAAAATGGAAAAGAACTGTGACAATTTAGCGCTTAATAATATATTTATAAATCATAATATACAATAACAGAAATGTAAATAGAAATAGTGAATGTAGTAGACGGTGGTCTCCGGAATGATGTGCCGTTTCGAAGATGATCTTCTGAACAAGGAGGTGTACATAAACTGTCCTTCAACAATTCATATCTCTTGGTGACGTATTGACAATATACTGTAGATTCACTTCATCATAAAGCTATGCTTACAGCTATGTTCTTCAATGGGCTATGGTTGCTGAATGCCCGGGGAAAGTTTATGTACACCTCCTTGTGTACACCTCCTTGTTCAGAAGAAGATCATCTTCGAAACGGCACAT